>NW_020225791.1:57419-101688 GCF_003070985.1 Temnothorax curvispinosus
TCTCATGCAAATTGCTGGTACAACGTCACAAACTGCAACTACTGCAGCTACTACAACCCGCCCGGTACAATCTTTCGGCAGTCCTACGTCAACAGTTTCACAAGCAGGGAACGTTATGGTAATAATTGATGGAAAGTTTTTTACTTTTTATATACTATACATGTACACACTTTATATTAATTTGTGTAATAACCATAGAATTTATATAGTAATCATGTGTGCGTGTGTATGTGTATATATGTATAGATCAAAGTCCACTTTTTGTCGAAATTGATCTCCTCATGCTCTTGTGGCATTTTCAATAAACTTTTGTAATTCTTATCCGTTTTGATCAAGAACAGTTACAATTTATTGAAAATAAGGCCGAAAGATGTGCTAGGGAAAAACGATCATAATCCACGCGCTTGTAGAGAAGAATTATCAAAATCCAACATACACTGTAAACACCAAGTAAACACTATGCATTCCGATATTCACTGCCAGTACTTTTTTAATAGCTTCCTAAGATATCTGATGTTCTGAAACCTAAAATTTTTCTTACATTTTTTCAAAATTACTCCAGAGATATATATATATATATATATATATATATATATATATATATAATGGAAACAGGATAAATTTAGATTATATAATCTAATCTAATTATATAATCTTACCGCTATAATTATAAATACATGATATACAATGCATTTTAGCATATACTACAAAAGCAAGAATTATTAGTTTCCATTTTTTTGTCTTTTTTTCAGAGAGAAAATATGACATCCCATTATCAACGTTTGTATAACGAGAGTTGTAGTCGATATCCCTATGTCGACAGAGTATCCGTAGGAGAGGAGGGTAATGTTGACTTCATCTATCAATTTACGAAGAAGAGATATGCTCCCAAGAACCATCAGAATATTAGCATATATCACACTGCCCCTGACATAATTGGACCACCCAAATTTCAAAACTATGGAGAACTATTTCATTTACCTTCTTTTTTTGAAAACAAGTGGGTATGTATATTTTCTGGTATTATACATTATTGTCCAGTAAAAAGTAATTGCAATTCAAACTTACAAGAGTTTGTAGTATTTTACACTTTTTGACTTTTCAATACAGAATTCAGTCAATAAAGATGTCGATATGTCAATATCTCCATGGCAAAACGAAGAACTTATTCATGATAGAGCTGCTGATGATATTTGTCAGAATGGACAGTATACTGCCCAGACGAAGAAAAATAGTTATATTTGTATGTAATATTTAAATTATGAGATATTGTTAAGAAGATAATATTGTTAAAGAAGATATGTTTTTGTTGAGAAAAGAGTATAATTATATATTTTCTATTTTGAAGGTATCGAGTTTCATGAACCTGTATATCCAATCAGAGTCTGCATTTACGAAATACATAATCCTGGAAGCGTAATTCAAATTTCGGCTCAAGATTCTAATAATGAGTGGTCTAAGTTGTGGTGTAAATCGCCTCATTTTGTACCGCCGACATCAAGATTATTTTCTCCACCGTTATCGCATCGGCGTAACTTTACAACCAAAATGCTCAGACTAACATTTGAAAACAGTTCACCTCTCTCTTACACAAAGCTAGATGCTGTGATGCTCATCGGTACATCAGAATTGATCCTTTCTAGAAAGCCTAACGAGAGTTTAACTAATCTGTTAAAAAGAATTAACAGCATGTACTCTTCATACCATGACGATGTTCATAATTTAACAGCAGATTTAAAAAGTGCACACTTGGATATAGTTCATCTGCAACAGAATTTTTCCGAATATTGTATTTGTGAAAGGTATTATTATCGTCGACGTTAAGTAATATTTAAATTTTTTTCTGTTAATAATGAAAATAAGTTTGTTCCGATAATAATTGCAGCGATATAAGAAGGGTTTCTTCTAAGAGTAATTTAAAGCAAAAAATATCTCAGGAGATAATCCCTTGTTATGAGCAATCTAGTCATTCAAATTATGCAAAGCGTATAAAACTCTCTTCGGATGAATCCAAGGACTTATCACGTTGCAGTTTATCTGCGCTTCCGGTAAAGTATTTAAGTTGTCTATTTCTCATCATATTATTGTAATGTCATCTCGAGTATTAAAATTATATATTTTATCTTTACAGAATGAAATGCTACTAAAAATATTAAACTATTTAGATCTGACGACGTTATGCCGCATGAATAAAGTAAATAATCGCTTCAATAAGTTAACACGGGACCCTCTACTCTATACACGTTTGAACATGCGACGTGTGACTGACAAATGTATTATGCGCAAAGTATTTTGTTACTTTACAGCTATTAGATGTGAATTTTTGCGACAATTGGATCTTACAGGAAGCAACTTTGATGTTAATGATTTCGTGAACTTTCTTGATAATTGCGGCAGAAATTTAACGCACTTAAAATTAAGTTGCTGCAGGGTCGATTTAAATCCTGCCCTACTTAAAATTTCAGAAATATGCAAAAATTTGAAAGGTATGTAGATATATATGCATATAGTATATAATTATCAAGATTATGGATAAATTGCATATAACTAATACAAATTTTTCTTAGAATTGAATCTAAGTAATTGTCGATTCATAGACAACAAAGGATTTTCGTATCTCGAGAAGCTGAAAAATTTGGAACATTTAAACCTTTGTAATACAGGTATAAACGCTCAACAACTGTGCAAAATATTGCAAAAAAATCAACGGATGCGTGAGTTATATTCCGGTATAGTTATAAGCAAAGAAGCAGTTCTATTAGAGTTGGAAAATTCGTGTCGTGACTTGGAAGTAATATATTTGCATGCACCTTGTCTTACACCTCATAGTATTAGTGCCCTGGCTAACTGTAAAAATTTACTAAAAGTGGAGCTTACTTTTATAGGGTAAGTATATGTTACAATTTCTTTTAAAATACATGTTATTGTATTCTTTATTGAAAATTGTTTGCTTCTCTTGCATAGATCTTGAAAAAGTTACATTAATTTCCTCTTTGCAATTAGTTACTGTGTAATAATATTATATGATTTTTGTTTCAGATTCTTATTAAGTTATCCAGATCAATATTTAGTTATTGATAGCTTATTTAAATTACTTTCCTCTTATCAAAACTTGCAAGAAGTTTATATTGAATTTGCTTTCCTTACTGAATACCAGTTGGAATTACTAGCACAGTGCAAAAATTTAAAAAAGTTATTTTTTTGTCAAGTGATGAGACGACCTGATCATACACCTGATATATATTCAGTTATTTTTGAACAATGTCCTAACCTGCAAGAGTTTTGTTTCATAAACTGTGACATAAGCGATCAATTGGTTAATGAATGGAAAAAGAGATATCCGCATGTGTCCGTCTATACATACAACAAATACTGATAATTTGAATAATTTTTGTTCACTAGTTTAGGACATATCAATATAGTTTTTAGTTACGTTTACTTTTAAAATTTTTATACTTACAAAGTTTACTTTGTAAAAATTATCTGGTAAGCTAGGTTGAAAAAAAAGTTAATGTATAGGTGATTTACGATTGTACGTGCAAACTATATCTATAGGAATTGAAAAAAATACACTTTTGTTGTAATAGCTATAAAATGTCGAAAAATTTTATGATCTAAATCACCCCGAAAAAAATAATCCGATTAACCCCGTATGTCGACTTCATAAAGTGCATTCGTTTTCTCCAAACTATCTTAATAATATTATTTAAACTACTTACTAGAATAATTTAGCAAACATACACTGTAAAAATTATTATAATTTGCATAAGTTTCAATATACCTTTTCGTTACAAAGTCACAAAATTGGGATCGTGATTTTACATTAGCGCAAAAAGAGTGATGGCAAATTTCGCCCATTTTTGGGACCTCGAATTTCAAACTTTTTTTATGGCAAATAGTGCTATTAGATGAAACATTAATCCCAGTAAAATTTCAACATGAGTATGGGCACGGTTCCGAAGATACAAAAGCGTTAAAAAACAGGATATCAAAAATTCGTAAGGGTAACTTTGTCATTTTTAGAGATATTTTAAATCCGTAAGCGGGTGCTGTTTCCGAATCGTTTGTGAAGTTCGAAAAAATAGGCGAAAAAACAGGTCTTTTTGCCATCACTCTTTCTTCGGTCACTCACAATCTCTACGCTTCTACTGACACAAAATTACACGCAATACAGAGTTCTTGTCTATTGTTTCCAAAGTTACAAAGTTAATAACGTACAAACATACACCACCCGTAAGAATTTTATATATTACTGCGACATCATCCCCGAAAAATTAGACAAATTTTGGCACCGATTTCCAGAAAATCGGTCTATTAATGAATGAATAGTTCGCAGTCAGACAGACAGACAGATATTATTAACATATAAGAAGCACATTTATTATTAATATAATTAGCATGGATATACTTATGCTAAGGATCATATTTTAATATTTAAAAACATGTATACAAAGATTTATAATAAACATTTTATTAAGGAGGCACCTTTGTCGTGCGCAAAAAATGGCCTATTTTCGGAAATTTCTTTCTCAGCAAATACATAGTATTCAATGTGGTTTTTTAATTTCATTCGCGTCATATATTTAAGTGTATGTCTATAAAAAATTGTTTTTTTAAATAAAAATTTTTTTTTTTTTTTTTTTAAATAAAAAATTGTAATTAGGAAGTATTGAAATGTAGGATAGATTGATTATAGTTATTTAAAACTCATATATTTTATTAAGAAAAGATTTTTTTTTTTTAAGCTCGTGACTTTTTATGTTATCCTATTATTACCATGTCATCATGTTATGTTAATAGTATATCTATTATTAATTTAAAAAAAATTAACGATAGAGGGTGGTCGCAATAAGACATTTAAAAAATAGACATCAAGAGACACGGTAGTGTCTCGCGCCAAGTACACGCGGATGATGACTCTTTTACGCGACGCGACGGGTTGCGAGTACCCGAGATGTTGAGATCTCGATAACGAGTGAACGGATCAAGTTCGTTTCGTCGCCTATGAGAGAGAGAGTTAAGGTGGAAGCACATAAAATTGCAGGAGCCTTGAGCAGAATGCAGAAGCCATATGCGCATGCGCTATGGTATTTGTAGAGCTCTACAGATACCATAGCGCATGCGCATATGGCTTCTGCCAGAGATCTGCTTCTGCATTCTGCTCATGGCTCCTGCAATTTTATGTGCTTCCACCTTTACGCAGCATATTATCCCTTCTCGAAGTGAGACAGGCGTAAGGCGAAGACGGCGAAGCCGTCGGAGAGAGAGGAAGGAAAGATGGAGAACTCAGCCGAAAGGAACGGAGTGGAACGGAGCTCTCGTCCTTTTTACATCGCGATGCGTTCACAGTTGACGCGCGACTGCCACGGAGCACGGATATGATAGCGCTATGTATTTTTTTCCTGGCCGTCGTCGTGTCACCGCACGCGGCCGAGCGAGATCGCCCGAGGGAGGTATCCCTCGCAAGGGAGAAAGTATGTAAACGTATATAAACGAACGCCGCGTCTTCCCTCGTTGCACGCCCATCTTCGCGGAGGAAGGAGACCTCCTCCGCGATTACTTTCATCGCTCGCATCGCCGCTCTTTCTCTCCCTCTTTCTGTCTCTCTTTAGTTCATTGTTACGTTCTGTCACCGGCTGACGAGTGTGTCATTATTATTACGTGATTTTCAGTACTATCACGTGCCCGGCTCGCTGACGAACGAACAGGTCGCCACGTTGTCTGGTCTCACGAACGTCACCCACATGAATGAGGTCTTGGATAACATATGCGTGGTGAGGATCGTGGGGACCGCCGAGCACGCGACGGTAAAGGAGGTAAGGAGGCAAACGGGAAAAAGCACCGCGCGGGAATTTCTCATTTCCACACAAAACTGAGTTTCAAAATGATGTTAATTCCTTTGGATTTTCCGCGTTCACAATGAAACACAAAGATAACGGTATTATAACGTTTAGCTGACACGTTCGATAACATTAAAGTTAGATAAAATTGAATAACATAATTTAAAAAAAAAACTAATTTTTACATAATGATAAATGTCTATGTAAATACGTTTTAATCATCTAATGTCATAGTGTCATTGCATCTAATCTACGAATAACAGGAAAAATGTATGCTTCTTTTTCAGTATATCAAGAGGTCAATGGGAAATCTGGGTTGGACAGTGGAATCGGATTTATTCAAAGCTAACACGCCTGTATTTGGCGAGCTGGAGTTCGAAAACATAATAGCAAAATTAAATCCTAATGCAAAAAGATATCTGGCGCTGGCTTGCCATCACGATTCGAAATATACAAGAGAGAGGGACTTTATTGGAGCCACGGACAGTGCTGTGCCATGCGCTCAACTAATTAATTTGGCAACTGTCATGAGTGAATATTTGACTAAACAAGAAGTAAGTTATGCAGAATATTACGAGACTCAACGGCTCATATATGTACGAAACTTGGAAAAATCTATACTTATATCTGTGTTACATGTTATATCTAACAGCAGGATGTCAGCCTGATGTTTATCTTCTTCGATGGGGAAGAAGCGTTCAAGGAATGGGGTCCGAACGATTCGATTTACGGTGCTAAACACTTGGCTAAACAATGGCACAATAGAAGGACCTCTTACGGAGAAGGAATCGATTTCTCTGAATTAGATAAAATAGTACGTATCAATACATATTTACGTTATCAATATAGATATATCATTAGAAGTATTGACGTATCATATAAATATTTCCAATTTACATAATATTATTGTATAGTAATTATTTAATATTGCGTGAATTTTTCTACAGGACATATTGGTCCTCCTCGACTTGATAGGCGCGCCTGACCCGACTTTTTACAATTACTTCAGAAACACCGAGAAGTGGTACTCCTTGCTGGTCAGTATCGAAAAGAAATTAGCTCAAATGAGAAAATTTGAATCGTATTCGTACGGCAAACCGGAACAGAAGTACTTTCAACCGTACTCGTTCGAGGCGCATATCGAAGACGATCATATCCCTTTTCTAAGGAAAGGTAAGTGTTTCCCGAATTATTTCGCGAAGCACGAATATCGTTTCGCACACGTTCCTACAGTAAAACTGCATTTTCTATACTTTCCAGACGTGCCTATTTTGCATATAATACCGACCCCGTTTCCGCCCTTTTGGCACAAGTCTGGCGACAATCGACACAACATCGACTTGAAGACTACAGAGAACATCAACAAGATCCTCAGGATATTCGTCGCTTCTTACTTACATTTGTCGACCGTCTAATATTCCAATGAAATTAAGAGATGTCATACAGTACATTCCGAAGAAATAATGAACGCGTAGGAAAACTGTGCTTCATCCATGCGTCAATCCCCAAGATATATAACTACGAACAGTACCGAGGGAAAAAGTGCATAATGCTGTTTATGAAGTATTTACATATCTAACCGAAAAACAAGAAATTCCGGATATCGTGATATTTAGAAAGGATTCTTTACATTAAGCACACGGCCTTTTTTGAATCTTTACGTCGTGACGTCTTGCTAGACGTTTTTTTTTTTACGAAAAACGTAGTATATTTGTATAATTTTGTATTATACGTAATTATTAATTTATTATATAGACGCAGTCATGTAATATTGTATGTTATAGATAAGGCAAATTCTATATATTTGTATAAATTTAACAGATCTGAAATTACGTGTCCTGTACATAAAAGTAGTCTGATAAAAGTACATATTTTTGTTTGATACATTTGACGCGTTTCATCTTCTCGTGTCGCCACGAATCTCCCCGCAACTCTTCTCAAGAATTTGCTCCTCTCAGGGCGCGTTTTGTTCGAATGTAGGAAGATCGTGTCACACGACGGTGATGATCGGGGAACGATTTCGGCGCCGTAAACGTCTAGAGCGCAGGAAATCGCCGAGAGTCGAACGCGTGACGTCCTGTTACATGCTCGGAATAATGTTCTACGAGCATGCGTTTCACGTGCGTCTCTACATCGACACGCGCACACGCACACGTCCATTATTAGAACGTTGTGACAACCGACTGATGACTTTTACTACGTTTACGCGAGCGTTACATCTGTAGTAACTTACGATAATTCCTTCGCGTGGAAGTTACTACAAAATATCCCTTACGATAATTTACTCCGCGTAAACGAGTGAATTATCATAGAAATAACGCTCGCGTAAACGTAGTATTTGTTCGGCATGTATTCTCGCCTATTTAAAATCTGGAGCATCGGATCGACGTTATAATTCTGAGACTTCGACATATTTTATATAATCGCGGCAAAAATTATCTCGAGTATGACGCTGCCTCGTCACTCTCGTCAGTCATAAAAAGAAAAACAAAATGGAATCATGGCGGGAAAGAGTATATAGGTACCGACGAAGTCGTTGATGTTTGAATGCGTAATACAATAATATTACACGTATAATAATTATTCGTACAAGAATCTACGCGCGACCATTCGACGTACGGACAGACGCATCGATCGTCCAGTCCCAAAAATAACGCGATTTATCGAAATGTACCTACGCGTTCGCAACGCGCAGTAGCGCAAAAAATGAAAATGAAAAGAGCGACCTGCACCTACCGGAGTGACGATTCACCGTCACGCTTTCCCGTGAGATCAATATCGTCGAGGACATCGCAGAAAAACGTAAAACGTGCTCGCAGCGAGGCGCTAAGTTGAAGCGACGACGAGAAAAGGTCGGAACGAGCGGTCTCGACGATTCCCTCGGTTGGTATCGTTGGCATTGTTGGCAATGGCCGCCGGTCCGTCGGCGCTGGTCGGCGCGCCGCGCGAATCGAGAATTCGAGAGCCGATCGAGGTCATTGTTCGTTCGGGTGCGTCCGCCGGCGGGGCGCCGAGCGCGGCCGAGGACGGCCGAGGGCTTCCGAGCGAAACTTGTGGCAGCGCGCGGCGGTGGGAGGTGGGAGAGTCGACGCCGACGGTGCGAGAGAGAGGGACGTGTGGTAGAGTGATCGAGCGCGCGCGCGCCTGCGTTGCCTGCCGTTAGCGTTTTCGTTTTCGATGGTGTTCTGGCCTGGCGTTCCGTCGCGCGTACCGCACACCGCACGTTCTCGGCCGGCGCCGCGCGTGAATCCCGGGCGTCGCCCCGTAGTATCCGGACCGTGTGACGTGTGATCCCCCGTGGGAGGGTACAGCCAGCGCGCGTATTCCGCGAGCGGTGATAGACACGCGAGTCGGCTGTCGGCTGACACATCGCGCGATCCCCTCGAGCGCGACGAGGACGAGACCCGCCTGGGTTGTGTTGGGTTGTGTCGAGTGTGTGTCGCAAGCGCGCGCGCGGGAGAAGGAAGGAGCGCGAAGCGCGAGTGAGTGAGAGAGAGAGAGCGACGGGCGCGACGATCGGCGACGGCGGCGGGGTGGGAAACGGCCGGACGCGGGTGGATAATACCGAAGGAGACAAGGGACAGTGACGTGCGCGGGCGCGCGCGTCCACCGTGAACGTAGCCGTGGAACGTGGAACGGGCGGTAAATAACGCGGCGTCGTGACCGCGCGCGGACGTGATCCAGCGCGACGTTCATTCAAGAATGCGTTAATTACGCGCGGCCGCCGGTTAAAACGTGCGTGTCCGTAGTCCGTACCTGCGTGTGACGTGCGACCAGCGATTAACCCTCGCGTGGTGTTCGCGGGAAAGAGAGAGAAAAAGCGCGAGCGAGCGAGAGAGAGCGACGAAGAGGGAGCGAAAGAGCGAAGAACATACAACGCGCTGAGCTGGGCTAACGGCGAGTCGAGATGCTCAAGTTCATCAGGGGGAAGGGCCAGCAGCCCACGGCCGAGCGGCAGAAGCTGCAGAAGGACCTCTTCGCTTTTCGAAAGGTGAGCGAGAGAGAAAGACGGACACTCGTACCCGGCGAGACGGTTCTCGCCCACACCCGGCGCGAAACACGCCGCGAATGGGCGCAGAAACGAGCGTCGGGGGCGATGTTGCCAGGCCAATCTGATCAAAATGATTCGACTCGCTCGTCCGAGAAAGAGAGAGAGAGAAGAGGGGCTTGGAACGAATCACTTTGTAGGACTTTCGTGTGTCTCCTTGGGAAAAGCGCGTTGCTCCTGCAATCCTACCGGAAGGCGCGGGAAGCCACGTGCGCCCGTCCGAAATGCATGCGTTGCTCGCAAGGAAAATTCATTTTCGATTTTCATATTGACGAGACTTTTCCTGTTCTCTCTCGATACTTTCCTCGACGAGTTTCACTCTGCGGAGCCTTGAGACGCGACATGAGGACCTTCACCGAGCGATAAATTGACCGTTGGTCTGTGTCAGTCGAAAAGAAATAATTCTCAGGTATTTCTGTTCCTCTCTCTCTCTCTCAAACTATCTCTAAGCTGTAACTAATTTTTACACACGTGTATACCATCCTGACTTTTCTCGGCATTAAAACATGCGCTGCTTTCTTTCAGTGGGACGTTATTAAATTCTGTGATGTGAAAGTTAAAAATTACAGAGCAAAACTGTACCTGTTGAATGGTGACACTGTTCAATAAAAAAATCACTTTTTTCGAGCACAAGAATGAGAATCGTTCTCCCTGTAGTTTTTTGGACGTTGAATACGATCCCGTTTACCAAATTGCTCTGTCATGTCACAAATTTGATAAATTTGCAAAGTTACAAAAAAAAAGGATTAATGTATTTTGGCATATTATAACTATGTGTGACGTGTTAGAGAAGTTTTATTGCAATCAGAATTAAGTATGTTGTTAGGATCTTTAGTCCTTAAAAAGAATTTATTGTGTTGATTATGATTAAAAAGATATTAATGGTTAACGTTAACGTAGTCTTGCGGATGTTAAAATTAAAAAGTGTTCTTCATACAATTTAAGTTGAATTTGTCAACTTTGACATTGGGATCAGCGTTCAAAAATTATGGGAAATTATTATTCTCGTTCTTATGCTTTTTTTGCTGAACAGTGTAAATCGGAAAATTATTAAAATTGAATAGCTGTTATTTTGTAGATGAAATGAATTGAACATCATTCCGTAGAAATCCATCATTTTTCCGCACACACACAGCGTATGTTATGCGCAAGAAGAATATACATTTTGTGAACATGAAAAGATAAAAAAAAAACTGATAATTCGGCTTTATGTGACTCACAAGTGACATAGTATATCCAGAAGATCGCATTGTCAGTCTGGACGGCCGTTTCCACGAGAGGAATTTACCTGGAATTCTTTGAAGGCGCGGTTACAGTTATTAACGTCAGAAAGTGCATATAATAGCTGTTCAAAAGCACCTAGAGATTACCCCAGCCCAGGAGTTCAGATGAGATTATCTTGAAAACATACATCAGCCGTGCAATCAGGTGGATTAATTCGTCCTTTTTTACAAGATTTACTTTTAAAAATTCATATACGTACATTTTTCTTGCGTCGTGTGTCAAAAACGAATTCTTTCCACGGTACATTCATTTCATTCGTTTCATTCTGCCCACTCGTTACAAAATAACAGTTATTTAATTTCAGCAACTTCCGATTGTCATCCTGCGTGCTTATGAGACTTGCGCAAGCGTTTGCTTTCCCGACGCAGTTTTTAGAGAAACAACGATTATGGAAATATGTAGGCGAAGAGAAGAGAATAAGGATTGCTCTTTCAACACATTCGTGAATCAAAGCGTTGCGTTGTGGCGAAAAGTTTCTGGCCGGCGGAAACAGCGACGAGTCTCTTCCCGCAGCAGACAGGTCCGAGCGATTCGTTTCGCCGGGTATATCAAGTTACCGTCTGTACCAATGGTATCTTTTTATCTGTCTGCCCGTGTGCCCTCCTCTTTTCCCTGCTCGTTGCTCATGCACACGCTGCAGCATAGTTTATTTACTCGGCTGCGTCTGCGGCGCAATAATTTTCACAATACGAGCACGCAGCTAGCGAGAAGATGCGTTTTCGCTCTCCGCGATTGGTTTAGAAGTTTAGATATACATCTTCAACTGACTCTCTCGGAACACTCCGCGATCGACTGGACCCTTTAGCACGCAGACTGTCGTAAACTATTTATTTATCAGCGATTATTCAGCGTTGTAATTAATTAACCGAGAAACACGAAATGCGCTACGAATTGAAAGAGTTACATCTTCACGTAATTTGGCTTCGGTTCTTAACAATATTGAGAGCAATCTACATTCGTTTATGTTGCAACATTCGATATCTTAATAACCGAGCCTGGAATTAAAATTAGATTCTAACGAGAGTCGCTTCAAATTTGAAAATATATAACGTTCTATTATTTACCTACGTTTTCCGAGGCTTCACGAACAGCTGTTTGTTTTCAATGACACTTCCGCCAACAGAAATTGACTGGATTTCACGGAGGATAACGCTAGAAGTTGATTTTCCGTCAATTCTAAGATATTTCGTACCGCATATAATGCGATTCGTATACCGATTTGTCGTACCGCATAATGAGGCTATTTCGTGTCTGTATTATTACATTTGTCTTGACGTGCTTGTTATAAGTCATCGCCGACAGATTGCGAATCAGGTCAAAATCTTAGCCAGACACGCGCGCTGCACTTATTCTTCTCCCGATATATAGTATGCATCTTTTTATGCAAAATTGCTCATTACTGTTTTGTTTCCTGATGTTAATGTGTTACGTACACGCGCACGGATAGAATATTTTGTCCCCCGCGAGGCAAAAGATTTGTTCATTAAAGACTCCGCTTTTCTTGCACGCAACAATTTCATTTTACATATTATGTAAACGTAGCATTATATAAAAGCGTCTTTAACTCTTTCTGCGCATACCCATCTCGCTATCTCGTCGAAAGTCGGAAATATACTCTGTGTCACTTCAATATCGATCATCTCGTCGAGATATAAACGTTCGAAATTCGGTGTTTTATGAGGTGTTCCAGCACAACGCGGGAGTGTATTTGCGAAAGCGGAGTAACGCGTCGTTACTCCGATAATGCCGCGAGCGTTTAATCACGCGCGAAAGTATTCGCGCTCACCCAGACGCTGCCCGTTAATTTGCGTTATTTATTCGCGAACACATCGCGCGCGATTCCGTTCGACCGCAGGTATTCCGTGCATCGATCGTAAACGGCCGCATGTTTCAGTGGGGGGGCTACGCTTCGAAGCCGACAGCGTATTATCTGACGTATCAGAACGTGTTTGCTTACTTACGAAATGCCATGAATTTCCATGGCAAGAATGCAGCTTCGAAAGACGTCGAGGAAAAAGTCCAATGACGTTACGATTGTTTTAAGCAGTGAAATAACTTTGTCGCAAATTTTTCTCTTGACCTTGCTGGATAGTTTATGTGTCTGCGTGCACGAGGGATTTCGATATTTGCCGAAATCAGACGTGTTCGGAATTTCATCGAATTGAGTAACAGAAATTTAAGACGATGACTCTCACCTATCTCGATACCGTACATTTTTTATCTGTATTTTATCTTGATGGTTAACAGCCGTGCTTGTCGTTTATCATTTGCTTTATAATTACATCTTTTAATCTTTTAATTTTGACGGTGTAGAAATTTCAATTTATTTTTAGAGATCAAAAGACCCATTTAATCAAATTTTCATACATTAAATCTCCATTGACAGAATTCATGTTAAAAACTGTCGAGAAAATTTTTTTTTTCTTTTGTTAGAACAATAAAGTGTTAGAAATGCCTGCATTATATTTATACATTATATTAATTAAGGACAATTATTATATTTTATTTCTAAGAATAAATTAGATAGAGTTTCATAATGTAGAACTGGTTTGAAAAACCAGTACTTTAAATGTTTTTTTTTTTATTGCAATAGAAATAATTATTAAATTACAATTCGTCTAAAAATAAAAGTTAAATATTTTTTAGAATGCTAGAATTTCTTCAATTTTAATCAAATTAGAGTAAAATTTGAAATTTCTCTCTTAAAAATCGCAATCGTCATATGGCACCAATCTCTGAGTTCCATTAAAAAACGTATAATTTTTTAACAAGAGGATTAATAAAAAGTTCGGTTGGACTCCCGAAGAATTTGCTCTACTTATTGTTAGCATGTTGCTTGTGGATAAAATATCTGACAATTGAAGGAACGGCCATTACTCAATACGTTGGTTAACGATGAAACAGACGGCATTTCGGCTGACAATAACCGTTCAAGTGTTACGAAGTCGCGGTCTCTTTGTTAAATGCGGCATTGCGCATTTTTCATTATGCCCCATTAGACGCGCGATCGAACAATCGTTCGACAAGAACGTGTTCCACAAGGTGCACGCATGCGAGAGCCCTCGCCAGCAGATAATTTCCTGCCGTTGGGTCTGTGCAATCTGCCAGGAAACGTCGAAACCTCTTATCAGTCGCGCAAGTGGCTGGGAACGGCTTTTTCGAGTGAATTGCGCGGAAATCAACAAGTCAATATTGCACCTGATCTGGAAAAAGATGTTACAAAACCATGATTATTGCGTTAGAATTTTCAAGTCCGAAGCGCTTCAAATTTAATTATTTTGCTAATGTAAAGAGAAGCTTTGAGATTTAACTATCGATAGATATGCGAGTCTGTAAAAATACGAAAATAACACGAATATTTTACAATATATAATCTTACGTTTAATAAACAACTTGACAAAAGTTTACTTCAGTGGCAATCTAGAAGGAATTATTTAAAATATTTAGATGGTTTATAAATAAAAATTTTAGTGAACGTAAAATCCCTTTTGATTCTAAATTATCGTTCGTCGACGCTACTTGTAAATGATAGGCAGCATTTTTAGTGTCTTTAAACGAGCGAAAAAGAATTATTGACGATTTCCGCTGTAAGGGCATTCCCAACGCATATGCGTCCGCCCGACGTGATGACGCTTAGTGCGTCGTGTGCATTATCGCGAAACCCTATAGCGATTTAATTCCCCGCGCTGTGGATTCTCGAAGAGGTTCCACGAAGTGTATGTAGTAATGCGCGAGAGTAAATTCGGGCGATGGCAAACCCAATCCCAAACGCGATTATCCAACTAAGCCGGTTGGCTCACCGTTATGCTCATTTTTTCATGAGGAAATATTTCATATGTTGGAAAATTTGTTGATTTTCTCATCTTGCACTCTTTAACCCTACACGTTAAAATTTGATATTCTCGGGACATTTGTCACAGCTCGTTATTCTTGTTGTAATAAAAATGCTAAAAAGATCAATAAATATGAGAATCTTTTAATTTTTTTATTAATGAGAAAAAATTTCACTCTTTTGTCGTTTATTTATCTTTTTTTAGGTTTTGCGACATTTTTTTTAGTGCAGATGCAACACTGACTTGCTGATTTCTACGTAATTCGATCGAAGAGTCGTTCCCAATCTTTGTGTGAAGTTTTAGAAATTTATTCTTCCACATTTGGATATTAAATATACTGAGTATCTTGTTATGTACACATTTTTTTAAATTTTATAATTACGAAGAAAACAGTCCGAGATACTGTTAACACGTCATATATCAATCAGTCTTATTTAACAAGTTAACGCGGCATGATTCTTAGAGCGCTCGGTATATCTTACCTAACGCTTAATTCCTCGATAGCTCGATGCCGAACGAGAAACTTCAATATATATCGCACAGATAGCAAGTGATCATATCGGCATTACGAGCAAACAAAATATATGATAAGACCCTCGGGACCTTCCCTTTTTTCGTATTTGCTTGGGTGCGTTCTCGTAACTGCATCATTGAATCGATATTATACTTGTGATAACTTCATTGAAAAAAAAAAAATCAATCCTCCGATACATAATTTTTCTGATTTAAGTAAACTTATATAAATATATATTTTTCAGTTGAAAAATGATTGAAGAGATTGGAACATGTTTCTTCGGTTGGAATTTGATGTAAACCAGTTTTCCACGATGGTTAATTGACTATTTAGTGCCGATGCGAAGCAAACACGGTTCAGTCACCTTGATACTTGTCTGGACGATTTTTTCCTCCCCGGTATATGCAAATGACTCGAACAGTTCGAAAATAGCGACGTGCGAGTATAGTGTCCATTTATCCGTGTATGTTTGCGCTATTTCAGGCGACAGAAAAGAAGGGAGAAACCGGCGAAAGAAGGTATAGATGAAAAGAAGAGGTCTCGTACCTCGTTTCGCGAGGAAGGGTGGAAGGGAGTTCGCCAATTTGCGTATCTCGCGCGCTCCGGATGCGACCGTGAACCGTAGCCCGTTCCACGTTGCAGTTCGTAAATAACTTGTCAATATCTCGCAACCGCGGTGCAAAGTTTTTATGCTTTTATCTGCATTAAAATACTTGATGACGGTTGATGATTCTTTTACCCTTTAATATATCGAAACGTCAAGAGTATACGTAATAAAAGTCGTAAAAATTAAATTTTAGAGTTTTCTCCAGATCTTAAGAAAGGTCAATTATTAGATTACCGCAGACGCGATGAATCCATTAATCGCAGGTGTCGCCAAGTACTGTTTACGAGACAAAATTAATTTAATGCATTTTCTTTACTCGCGCACCACGTACCGCGCTTGACTTGTATCGCCGTCTATTAATTTGTTGTCAATGCATTTTTTTTTTTTTTCCCCAAAATCAAGCGAGTCTGCGAATTTAACTTGAAAGAAATGGAAAGGAACGCACGCGCTTCTTTGTTGCACAGAATACCAGCGCAGTGTCTCGCTTTAAACTCTCGTTAGGATGTATCTCTCGTAAGGATCGTGTTTAGCACAACATGCAGGTACTGACACCTTTTCTCATGGAAATGGTGCTGGGAGCCAAGATCCGGGATCACCGGTTTTTTTTTTATCTCGACAGTTCAGGTCGATGTATCTTTATCGGCGGGCCGAAAACGAAATCTTCGACGAAATCTTCGTCGCCAAGATTTATCTTCATCAGTTCCGGATAGAAAAATCTTTCCTCTCTGTACATTTTTCTCGATTGACCGTCTATTTACGGCGGATTGCAGAAATCTTGACGCGTTGTCTATTGAGAAAATTCGCGGCGATGATGAGTTTTCCATCGTAATCTCAACTTGAACGAAATCTCTGTTGCATCGAAGACGTGAATAACGGATTTCTTTTGCAGATAGTTTATACATTCTGGTATAAATTTCCATTAGAATCTTGATTTGTGAAACTGTGTTTTTTCCCGTAATGAATAATGTGAAACTTTACGATATAAGTTTCTATGACGAAAATCTTCAAATTAAATAAATGTAAATAGCAGTGTTTATCTTGACTTTAATTTCAATTCTGAATTCTATAATTTTTTTAACGAATACTTTTTTGTAAAACATTTAGATTGCGATTCTCTTTCGCTTGAAAAAGAAAATTGTAGGCATTCTGTTACAAATTTCCCAACAAGTAATATTGAATATTCTATCGGCTTTGAATTAAGATTTTCAGAAAATATGAGTATACATGTATTCAAATGACTAACAGGATTCGTTAATTACATTTTTTGCATAATCGATTTACGGAAAGTCTTCCATCGTTTATGTCTATTAGTGCTTAATATACAGCTTCAAAACGCAATTTTTTTTATCCGAGGAAAATTCTCTCATCGTTATTCAATCGCTATAAATTTATACTAATTAATTATTCAAAATAGAATCATTGCGTCTCGAAGGATCGAGGATAATTTTAAACAAGGAAAAAATTGCTTTCCTGAAGGTTTCTCGACTTCATTTCAAGAATCACTTCGTGCACCTCTATATACAGTTAGATTTTAGAGAGAACGCATGGAGATTTTAGGTTTCCAGGACATACTTGCGTACATACGTCTCGCGATTCACGCGGGTGTTATAATTGACCGTGGGAAGAGACGGAAATAAATGAGCGTGGTCCACGGTGGAGTTTACCGGCATCGCGCAACAACAATATTTCATCGCCCGTGCGGATCTCTATTGCCGCTGCCGGCTGCTTTTCGAAGGCAGCTCGTAGTCGGACCGTATATCGCCTCTCGTATGCTGACGTACGCGCGCGTGTAGGTATGACCGGGCACGATAAGCCACGCTAGATTAACGGGCGCTGTCAAAATCTGACTCATCGCGGGAGTCGCGGCCGACTAACTCGTCGTAACTTTCACCTAAATCAACCATTTAATCGTGCCAAGACTCCTCAATTTCTAATTATGTTTAGAAGATGCTAAACAATTGAAAATAGGGGCGGAAGTGACTGAAGGCAGGCGAATTTTATTCGCGTTCTTGGAATTTTGGAAGAGAACAGGAACTCTGAAGTGATAACAAATCACATTGAATGTGGAAATTACTTCAAATTGATGTTCACTCGATTAATGCGTGGAGCAACTACTTTTCCTTCGAATTATTCTACTTTATTCCGTGATGATTAATCTTGCTTGATCATAATATTCATATATTTGATACACAAAACTGTTATAATTATTACAATAAATATGTAGTTAATTTGTAGATTAATATAAGCTTTGCGAATACATTTTGAAATGTGTTTTAATGCATTCCGATTTGAATGTCTATACAATAATATAATATAAATCAAGATAAGGAAATAATGTACGATATATTAGCGATGGGATAATATATATTATACAATGCACGCGTGTTTATAGATTTTCTCTAAGCTTATGACTAATGACAGTCATCTTTTGCTATCCTTTCATTATTTCTTCAATATCTGTTAAATTTATGTTATAAGTTTTAACATTTTTGTAACGTGATTATCACGTTTAGAAAATTTATTACACCGGTTATATCTACCACAAAATTTCTTTGGATGTATCTAACGAATACCTTTCTCACGTTATAAAATTGTTCTGATCTCAAGTGGTCAACACAATAAGCATCAACGAAGACAACTAGAAGCATAATTCTGTTTACGATGTCAGGAAATTGATCGAACTCAGCGTCGCTAATGGGTCCGCTCTTATTCGTTGCAGACGGTGCAGCATGGTTTCCCGAACAAGCCAACCGCTCTCGCCTGGGATCCGAGTCTGCGGCTGATGATCATCGGCACGGCATCCGGCGCCATCAAGGTGTATCCTTTTGCTTTTCTTGCCTCCCCGTCTCCGTCTACCTCGCTTTCTTCCCGTTTGGTATTTATAATCTGGTTCCCCGAGGCGCAACCGCCAGGACTCGATGACGCGCGTATCGATCTATTAATCCTCGAGAGGCTTCGTTCCTCAGGAAGAGAGAAAAGTAAGAGAGAAGTTCAAATAGCACGTGTCGCTTGTTGTAAAAATTGTTATACATTATCGTTGGAGGAATTTTTGTATTATATTACAGACGCGTTATATTTTATTTAATTTTATTTAAAAGAACGCTTTGAATTTTTTTAGTTACTTCAGTTAACTCACTAAACGGAAAATAAATATTCTCCGTGAAATGAAAAGCTATTACCGCCGTAAATATCAGGTTGGTTGTAAATACTTGTTATGACTTTTCGTATTGCCGCAATAGGAAAATCTGTTTCGTGGTGCCGCGAGCGATTGCTTAACAAAGGCTCTATAAATCACTTGCGGTATGTTTTACAAACCTACATTCTGCTCAGAGTGAGGCATTATTGAAGAAACATTAAATCACACTTAGAGCCCACGAAAGCGTTCGCGTGTAACAATCTCGCATTATGCGAACGCATTTGTTCCTAATTGAAGAATTCAATGCGGAATTCTCTCTAACTTACTTTCTTTAACAACTCGGGGGGGAAATCGGGGTCCAAATTTACATTTCTCAATTCTAATTTTACCAACTTCTCGGAGAACCGGGTTAGACAACTGTCGCGCTGAACTCGTCGATTAAGAGCAACCGCGTTTGCATAATGCAGGATTCAGTTGGCGATATCGATTGTTCGCGAAAATGCACATGCAGCGTTCGACTTCGTAAGACTGCTGGCCAATTTTATTACAAGTGTTTTTACAAGAGAACGCGATATTTCGCAATTATTTTACGCTAAGAAGGTCGGTAACTGTGAAGGATGAAAGATTGAAGTTTTTGACAATTTGACGATATTATAAGGTCAGCCCGAATTCGCTTCTGCAATACTTTTTGTTGCTCTCATTTCCCGACCTTGTCAACGCTTGCTTCATTTATATACACACACGCAGAAATTATTGATTTCAAAAATACTCAGTATCAACTAGAAGTTGCCACATTGTAGTTTGAATTTAGCGCCACACAATTTGCAGCTTTTCAAAGTAATATAAATATAAATAAAGCAAGCATGAATGTTTATTTTGTTTAATATAAATTTATATTCAATATAAATAGTTTATAAACAATATATTATATGTGACGAATTTTTATACGCTACAAGCTTATATTAAAAAAAATCAATTTTCTAAAAATCTGCACGCGATGAATTGTTCAAAATTACATGTTTTTAAGTATGTATTTGATTTTTACACAATTCTTGTTGTTTAGTTACTTCCTGTTATTAAAAGTTAGTGGCGGTCGTGGCGCAGAGAGATGTGCGCTGGTTAATGAGTCGAAGATCCGAGTTTCAAATCCAACCAAAAGTCGCCGGATTTTATTCGATCGTCACCTCTCGGAAGGTGTAATGGCAAACCCACTGAGAGTAGTGTCAGACTGAAATCGAGCAAAACGACTGTGATGAATATCGAAAACTGAGGGGATAAAAGTGAAGAAAGAAATTAGATTTTTTTACGCTGATAATGAGTCAAATCGAAAAGAGGTGAATCTCTTGGAGTTCTCGATATTTTTGCATATAATACTTTGCCCCGAAAAAATTTTTTTATTTGATACATAATACATACGTATTATGAAAAAACATTATGTAATATGTCTTTTAACAAGATGACTCATTAACATTAATCAACGCATTTGCACTAGTATCATATTATACGCGCAGAGCATTATTGCAAACAAACGATTAAAAATCAATTCTCTAATCAAACTCCATTATCGACGAAGCATAAACGTTGAAATCCAATCGTTGATTGATTTAGTACAATAGAAAGTAAAAAAAGAGCTACGTGAGAAAAATGACACATGATCTGAGAATTATCCTGTCGATTCGCGAAAATTTGTGAGTTTTTATCTCGTTCGTAGATATACTATTAAACGGGATGTTAGATCGTGGCGAAATAATCAACACGTCAGCGAGTCGGCAATTTAATGCCAGTTTAATACCGTAACCGCGCGTGCACTGTCGGCAGATGCTTCCAAGGACTACGTAATCACCAGATAATCGTTATTATTTCGCAATAGATATACGTATACACGATTATCTGGACGGCACACCTCGTCGTCGCGTCGGTGAAACCTTTGGCTGAGCGTAACGCGTTTTACAAGCGCCTACAACTATATTTGAACCTAATCACGAGCCTCTTGAATTCTTTCCGTAACTCGAAGCAGCTCGTACGGCGATACTTTATCTAGTTTTCCGTTTTTAGACTCGACAGCTTTCTACGAACCAGCAGGCTACGTATCGCTGGAATGGGCTCGGATTGATTAAAAGAAGAAAATGAGCACGAAATTTTTAACTAGAAATGACAATATTTGTAAGTTACACTATTGCGGTTGCAGAAAATATCGATCGAAAACCAAGAAGTAGGTGACATCTTGTGCTAAAGAGGGAATGCCACGCAACGCTAAAATTTCAAGTTGGCGAATGAAAAGTTTTTGTTGATAAATACGTATAAACATTAAAATAAGAAAGATGATTGGGTAAAAATTTTTTCGAACTCTGCAGATTTATTGTTTTTCAAACTTTGTGAATATTTTTTTAACAGACAGTTACGCAAATCAATCATTTTGTCAATAAAGATGCATCGAAGAGTTCAATATGAGTATAGTTCAACCGACTTTGATTAAGAATTAGAGAAAATTTATATAAATTTAATCTTTTAAGTTTTTTAATAGTAACTTGTTAAAGAGACGAGTCGAATCATTGTCGAGCCTTCTAATTGTAAGGAAATTGAGAATAAAAATAAAATCTAGGCTAATTCTTCAGCACTCATTCAAAGTAACTTGCCGATTATGCAACTGTCCATTGACATAACATCCCAATGGCATAATAAATTTGCGTCATTCATCGCGCGACTTACTATAGAATTCGCAAAGTGTGCGATAACATTTGCGTTTACGTATGTTCAACAGCTGTTTCTTCGAATGATGAATTTCTACTGTCAGCATGTTAAGTCGATTATTCCCAAATTCGAGATCCGAGGGTCTATTCTCTCGAACGCTGTGTGATACAGGTTGTTTCTCTATGTCGGTGTTTTACATATTTATACAATATTATGTAAACCCTTTTTTTCTTGGAATTCCTTAACTCAAGCACCAGTTTTGGAAGGCCAGGCGTAGAGTTCTATGGACAACATTCCGTCGAAAGCGGTGAGAATGCCGTCACGAAGATTGTCGCACTGCCCAATGAGGTAAGATTGATGTTTAATTACGATTACATTTACATTAAATAAGAACTATGATTTTCGGAATCGATTCTTTATCTCGTAATCGCCGCTTCTTTATTTACATCGGGAATTGAATAGTTAAATAAATTGTCTGAAAAAATTAGACTGTGTAAGATACAAGAATCTCGTTCATTGATCAGTTTTCAATGTGCATTCTCTTATTATTATAATATTTACCTGTATCATATCGTGCGCACCTCTTATATGTTTATGTTGAAATTATTTTTTGCATATGCGTTGTTTAGCGATTTGCGTAGAAAGGTGCTAACTTGCGGCAGTTTCGTTAAAATCGCAAGCATCGCGCCAACAGTAATGCGACACCGTGTTCCGCTTATACGGTTGCCAGCGGGTTGCATAATCCCGTGCGACACTCCACAATGTGTTCACGCACGCGTGTACTGATAAATAATACACGGGTGCAACGACATCGTGACGATGCGTCGCAATTAATGCGGAATGCAATTAAAGCCACGACGTAAAATGCGGGAAGAAAGACTTTCTTCGGGTTTCCGAGTTCAATTATCCATTTATCGCCAGACACGCGGGTAAACGTTCAGCCGATGTCATGATAGTGTCGATAAAATTATCTTAATATATTAGATTTAACACTAGGTTTTCTAATCGAGTATTTTTTTAAGTCTAAGTGGCTTGTTATAACTACGATGATAACTGTATTGTTATACGTCTAAGAGGCTTGTTACAATTATAAGATAATAAGGTGATGATTGATGAAGTAATTACATACGATATAAGAGTTATGGATCCGTAAGTGCGCAAAATTTGTATAAAATTATATGCGTGGATAACTTGCAATATATAATTTTTCATAATATTGTTTGAATCAGGCGTGGCTTTTAATTGAATCGCACTTTTGGTCTCACGATTGTACAACAGCATAAGCAGGAACGTTCGTTATCACGATAAGCGGTCCCAGGTAAATCTCGAGGCTGATAAGATAGCGCAGCTAGTCTATGATAGAGATCTAAAATATTACCTTTTATTCAATTTATAAATTCGACCTATTTATTTTGGCAAGATCTTTTAAAATTAACTTTGAACTGTTTCCAAATGCAGTAATAAAGAATTTTTATATTATATACAGAAAGGATGCTTACATTTAGAAAGTAAATCAGTAATTTCAAGTAAAAATTGAGTGCAAGTGAACTTATGTGATTTTACGTTTGCTTTGAATTTTCGCTTTGTGTATTGCGCGCAATAGTTGCAAAATCAGAAAGGTACGAGAGTTGAGGAGTCGTGAAAGATGGCGAGATTACGCGAGTATTTTCTCCGTGTAATAATAGTGATAGGAGAGGCCAGCAGCCGCTGTTGATCTCGTTGCGCGGCGTTTTTATTACTTCCGTTATGTCAAGGAACACACGCGAACTTTCTAAGATAAAAACCGTTGTTAAAACTTATATAAAATATTAAATGCAAGTATGTATGAAAGAGAATATAGTAGAAAGTTTGAAACATCTCTATTAAATAATGTTCTTGAAAATCAAATGAAAGATATTTTTGAGGATCCTTTGCTCTGTGGAATATAATACTTCTTCATTCCGACAGACATTTTATGATCTGTTTGGTAATTTGCAGGGTCGCGTGGTGTCCTTGTGCGATGACAATTCATTACATTTATGGGAGATTAATGAGAGTTCCGTGGTGGAAACGAAGACGTTGTCGTTGGAAGGGAAATTAAAGAAGATCTCGGCGATGTGCCTCGAATCCAGTGGGGAACATCTCTTGCTGGGAACGGAAGGAGGCAACATCTACTTGCTAAACTTGAAGACTTTCGTCACTCCGGAGAATATTATCTATCAAGATGTCGTGATGCAGAAGTAAATAATTACGTTATCTATCGTTATCTAATTTGACTTGAATTTTATTTTCTGTATTTTGGCCTAAATGCTATCAAGATTATGAAAAGTATTTCGCCTGTTTTATTACATTGTTAATCTTATAACAAGATTTTATTGTCGCAATTATACGGGATAACGGATAAACCATAAAATTCGATTATTCTGATTGTTACAAAAGCCAAAGAAACTTCGAAAAAAGCCATTTTATTTAAAAGAATGTAATAACTTTGGGTTTTGTACTGAAAATTATTTAAGACCAGAAAGAGAAGAGTTACTCTATGTCTAAAATCATTAATCTGTTTTTGTCGCACAGCGTCCCGGAAGACTACAAGATAAATCCAGGGGCGGTCGAAGCCATAGCCGAGCAGCCAGGGCATCCGGACAACATCTTGATCGGTTATAATCGAGGTTTGATGGTACTATGGAACAAAGCTACTCCGGGAGCTCAACAGGTAAGCCTTGTTTTCGTTACATCTCTACGTATACACGATTACACTTTGGCAAATGCAATAGTCATATGTTGTAACGCTTACATGCTTTTCGCAAAACAACACAGTTTGGGTCAATGTTTAATCCTGCTAGCCCATTCATTTTTAATACACTGATTAATCTTGAATTTAAATGAATTTTCATACTTTTTATATTTCTCAATGTTGCTATCAGATAAAAAAATCTCTATCTTATTTTATAAATACATATTTAAGAATGGAGGACTATAATGAATCCATGAAATTAGAAAAAGTTATATGCGAAAATTATTAAACTAAAGTTAAAAACTGTGTGCATTTTTTGACTAATTTTCTTATATAAAGAATCTTACATTAATATTTTTAATATAGATATATATTTTTACTCTGGAAAGTTCTTTCCCGAAAAATAAATTGAGAATATAATTAGTCTTAATCTAATAACTTTTATCATTCTGCCACAAAGCTACGCGGAGTCTTGAAAAATAATTGATTAAAATGGAAGCGAATGGAACAGCAGGGTTAAGAACGAATTGTGAGATGGTATCGCTTGTTCTGATTGTCGTTTGTGTCTTTGGTGGTCTTTGGTGGAACGCGCAGCTGATGGGTTTGTTTTCGCGTGCGCAGACCTTCGTCTCCACGCAACAGCTGGAATCGGTCCACTGGATCTCCGAGAATCGTTTTGTCTCATCGCACAATGACGGTTCCTACGCGTTTTGGAGTCCGGGTAGCGACGCCGTGCCGGAGCCTACGACACTTTACGGGCCGTTTCCGTGCAAGGCCGTTAACAAAATCCTCGTATATCCTACCGCTGAGTAAGTCACTTCAGGATTGTATAGTAGGGGAACGGGGGGAGGGGGGTAGCGCCGGACGTTATTGAAATTCAAGTATACCGCGTATCTATGGCCATTGTTTAAACATTCTGCATATGTCGAGATACGCAGAAGGGCATATTAGAATGTTTAAACAATGGCCATAGATACGTGGTATACTTGAATGTCGATAATGTCCGGGGCTACCCCCGTTCCCCTATCTTTCTTATTACTTCACGAATTCAACTGAGCTTTTCCGTAGACACGGCGAGCTCGTGCTATTCTCCGGTGGTATGCAACGCGCCAGTTATGGAGACCGACACACGATCACTGTCATGACCAAGGAGAAACATTTAGTTTTCGATTTCACGTCTAAGATCATCGACTTCTTCACCGTCTTCCCTAAGGAAGAGGAAGAGAACAATGAGAGCCCTGCCGGTCCGGAAGCGCTTATAGTGTTGGCCGAGGAAGAATTAGTAGCTATCGATTTGACCAACCCCGAATGGAAAATGATGGCTCTACCCTACCTAGTATCTCTCCATGCGAGTTCGGTGAGTATTCTGAAGTAAAAAGTAGCCAAATTGTGGAAGAAATCCGATATAAATTCTTTCATATCGTAGGTGACTTGTTCCCAACACGTGCCTAATGTACCCGAGGAACTTTGGGAAGCGATCGTGGCGGCCGGTAAAGCGCAGACCGAGCATCTTTATTCGGACAAATCATGGCCCATCGACGGCGGCCTCCTCCTCTGCCAGAAGCCGGCGCATCTTGACAAGCCTAGAAACAAAGAACTGCTACTTACTGGACACGAGGACGGTACCGTCAGATTCTGGAACGCGTCCGACGTCGCTCTGACCCCTTTGTACAAGTATAATTCGTCGATTCTGTTCACCGGCGAGCACTTGGACGTTCTCGAGCAACCCCCGGAGGACGACGAGGATGAGTGGCCGCCGTTCAAGAAGGTGGGAATCTTCGATCCGTATTCCGATGATCCACGACTTGCCGTGAAGAAGGTTCTTCTCTGCCCGTTATCCTCGACATTGGTAATCGCCGGCACAGCCGGACATATCATAACTGCTATTATCTCTGCGGAACCGACCAACAAGGAGATAAAGGCCGTAACAATGAACATCGTCAACGATCGCGACGGGTTCGTGTGGAAGGGTCACGATCATCTGCCGCCGAGAACGACGAGTATATCGTTCGCGGTCGGATTTCAACCTCAGAACCTCCTACAGCTGTACCCACCGGCCGCCGTCACGGCATTAGCGTTGCACAGCGAATGGGGATTACTTGCTGCCGGTACAGCGCACGGACTCGCGGTCTTTGATTACACCAGGTCGAAAGCCGTCAGTGTTAAATGCACGCTTAATCCAAATGGTATGTGAATGCTACAATAAAACGAGACAACTTTTTCAGCGGCTAATACAACTTTGATATCGATAGGAAATCTTTCGTTTCATAAGTTCTATTTTAAGTAACTTTCCACATGTAGTTCTAAAGATGAGAATAAAATCTAGAGAGTGAAAGATTTGAATACTTACGTGGATATTTAAAACATACACTTCTATTTAAAGTTACTTTGTTGTATCAATATCGTAAATGAAAATGGCTGTTTTAATGTTTTACAGATCTTTCTGGTGCAGGCGACACTCCTATCTCCCGGCGAAAATCTTTCAAAAAATCCCTTAGGGAATCTTTCAGGAGATTGAGAAAGGGACGTTCGCAACGTCGAGCAAACGCTAACAGTCCTACGCGGAATACCGCACCGGAGAAAAAGAAAGACAGGTGAGTTTAACAATTAGATCAAAAAGTACGAAGGAAGCAATGTGTAATTATTAAACTTTAATCCCAGCGTTGCCTCCTCGCCGAGTGGCGATCCATCACCAACAGAATTGAAACCAGTGGAGAGACAAGTGGAAGCGAGGCCTGTTGACGACGGTCTAGGCTCTATGGTTCGGTGTTTGTATTTCGCCAGAAGTTACATTATTAGCCGTTAGTATTTATTTTTGTAAATTGAATATTAAGGACAGGCTGCAGAAGTGACTTAAATATTTGTTTACAGTACAAAATACAACACCCACACTTTGGGCGGGCACCAACAACGGCACGGTTTACGTCTTCACGTTGGCCATACCGGCCGGTGTGAGGAGAACGGAGGAAGACGTCAACTGTACACTGGGTAAGGAGATCCAATTGAAACATCGTGCGCCAGTAATCGCGATCACGATCCTCGATGGATCCAGTGTACCGTTGCCGGAACCCTACGAGGCCGAAAAGGGCGTGACGCCCGGACCCGATATGACTTCCACGCACAGAGTTGTGATTGCCAGCGAGGAGCAGTTCAAGATTTTCAATCTTCCGTCCCTGAAGCCGTATTGCAAGTACAAATTGACCGCGCACGAGGGATCCAGAGTGCGAAAAACGGGTTTCGCCAAGTTCTCGTGTCTCGTCGAGCCAGCGGGAACTCACGAGGAAACTTGCTTGCTTTGCCTAACGAATCTTGGCGATTGCCTAATACTGAGTATACCAGAACTGAGAAGGCAGTTGAATGCCGCTGCGATCAAGAGAGAAGACATCAAGTCAGTATTTCTGTTTCTTTTTTCCTTTGTATCTCGTATCTTAATGTCGAACGTTTGCGAATTGACCATGTATGTCTTTCGTCTTTCAGTGGTATTTCTTCCTTAATATTTACGAAAGCCGGAGAAGCGCTGTATCTTCACTCGAGTTCAGAACTCCAACGAATTTCCCTGTCAACCGCGAAGATGACAAAGGCGTATTGCGCGCTTAATTTACCACCACACGCTAGATCGTACGTGGAAAATGCTAACGAGGTTGCACAGGAACAAGGCGTTGTCGAAGGCGTACCGGAAACCGAAGGGGAGACACAGGGAAGTCAACCACCGATAGCGGCGAACAGAATTATCACGGAAAATGGCGTAGTGGGTACCAGTGAGTATTAAAAACCTCCATATATCTTGACGTGAGTAATCTAAAGATTCTAAAGCAGCGATCGGATTTTTGGCTGTTTTTGAAGCAAAGCACGTTTTAATTATACATAATTATGTGACTTCTCAAGAAACGGCAAGGAAGGGACGAAAGTTTTAACTAAATCCGATTGCTGATCTAAAGAGACGAATACATTTTAACGTATTGCAACAGAATACATCACCGGCTTCTGTGCAAACCCGATTGTGTATATGTGTAACCGCTTGGCATACCTTGTATAACCCGCATATATATGTGTGGCTTACGTATTCCGCTCCTAATCGCAACTGAACCATTATTACCATTTGTGTCAATTAACGAGACAGTAGGGAATGTTCTTATTCGTAATAGTGCCGTTTAGTGTCGATGTGAACGCATGTCTTTTAGCTGGGGAGGAGGAATCTCCGAAGGAACCATCGCTGCGACCGGCTACCAGTAGTATAGATGTAAACGGGGAAGACGACCGTCAGGATTTAAGTTCTATCGGAGATATTACGATCGACAGTGTTAAAGATCATTTGCTGTAAGTTCAGTTGTAACGTTATCAGATATTTTATCTATTATATTATTTGCTTACGATCAGTTTTATTTTAATCGTGAGTTTAGTAAATCATAATTTTTAGTTAATATCACGTCACGTACATATCTATATATTTAATTTGTGCAAATCATATTTTTTACTACGTGGCTTGATAATTTATTTTGCCGCTATGTTAATTTTATTGATTAACTAGCAATTCGATGTACATGCCATTTTTTTGGCAGTAACAGTCCACTTTTCAGAAACGCGACGTCTTCCGAAGATCTCCACAATCGTTTGGCAGGACTTAAGATGGAGGTGACTTCACGTACTTCCGAGGTATCCACTCAAAATCAGTCGCTGGTGGTGAAAACGACCACCGTGGTTTCGCAAACCACGAATAGCACGACCGCTAATGGCGAGGTCGAGATGAGTCAGGCGAACGAAACGCAACACGTAAACAGTGAGTGAAATCGCAATCGATCTAGACCTGTGAAATGACTATTATGCAATTTAGATCTACCATCTGATCATTGGACTGTCAGATTGACGTTTCGTAAAGAGATTAATCTTTAAGTGCACTTGCAATATTTTTTTTTTACACAAACGATTTAATTGCGTCAGTAATCGAGTATTTTTTAGGTCAACATATTTCACTGATTTTTCAGGATCACTAATCGACAGACTCGACGGATTACGATTCACACCGTTACTTTACATTGTATAGTTAATCTACATTTCGTCTTTGTCCACCGACGCGCTTTCGATAATTTTCGTTTCATTTCTTCCGTCCTTACATTATTTGCATTCATTATATTCTTTCTTTTATCATTGTTTTTTGTTTGTGGCGTTTGTTTTATTGCGTAGGCACTACGGTAGAGCGAGAGATACGCAGTGGTATCGAGACAACAACGACACACGCTACCATCACTCTGCCCCCGAATGTCGAGGTCAGCAAACGGCACTGAATATAATTATAATTAATTGGTGTCGGCCGTTACACCTCGATATATCAGTCTAATGTTAATGCTCCTTAATACCTTGTCGTGCGTCATTAGTCAATTGATCTTCCGCTACTAAATGCACTAGCTTTCCATTCATTTATTTTTGTTAATTAATTCCTCGCTCCTCCCTTCATGCGATATTCATTAACAAACTGACTAACAACATTAAAATGAATGTAAAACGTTTAATTACTAACCGAGTCCTTTTCTACTAAGAGACGTCAGAGATGTCTATCGAGCGATAAATAAATGTTTAAATATTTCAGATTAATGCCGCGGATTTGGCCAATTTGGAGGTCACTACGACTACAGTGACCACTACTACAGAAAGGTCCAAGGCGCCGTTGGCTAGGCCTGAGGAGGTCGGATCATAGGCCTGTTCCATATCGTTTCTCCATGCTGACCATGCATCGATTTCGCGCTCCATTTACAGAGCCATCAATAATTAGTTACTCTTACCGAATAAACGTGTACACAGCGGCGACATAGATAGGATTTATATATCATAGATTTTTTAAGAAATCTAGATTTCTAACTCAGCATTTCAGCGACAATCACTTGCATCGCGCGAGCGACGAGTGATCAATTTTTAATACAAACTACGCATTTCATTGACGTCTATATCATTGTATTCTATTCGAAAGTGTTCCAAATGGATAACTCTTTGAATTGACAGGGAATCAATGATTTTTAACGAAAATAGGCCTAGAAAATGTTTTATTTATCATGGTACGTCATGATATAAGAAATACAAATCCTCATTGTGCTTTTCTTTACAGAGGAAATTTTTATTAATTGATAAATCGAGATAAGGCAGTTTTATGGAAGAGTATCGTATCAAAATATCCAATTTTAGAATAAATTCAAACGATTTTGGTCACGAGGATTGATCTATCGTTTTACATGGCCAATTTTAAGTTGTTTATTAATTTAATGATGAATCTGGTGCATGTTGTATAATCAGCGTAATCGTAGACTTAAAAAAGGAAAAATTACTAGTTTACCGAGAGATAGGGAGAATGATGAAACATCACAAACCATGAATTATGGCAGCCTTAAATCTACCATTATTTTATATATTTTTAATTATAAAGACACGCGACATCCGCAGTATTTGAAACGTTTCGAGCATCTCGTTATAGCTTTTTCGCGAGCAGAAGTTTGGTGCGATATAGAGATGCTTCGAACAAAAAAAAAAACGTAGCTACTTAAGTAGAGTTATATATTTGACGGACAAAGCGAGGAGATTAAGCATGGCAAATTTGAGGGGAAAACATCTGTTGGCAGAGGGAGAACGCGTTGAAAAGTATATTTTTTATCAATGTTGCTTAATCGTTAAGTTTTCCTCTCTCTTTGCGTTATCGAGGAGTGCGCGTCACCGAATTTTCGAAAAAATCCTCGAATACTCGGGAGCGCTTAACGTATTACATAAATACCGACATAGTTACTTTATTGTTGCATTTATCTGCAGTCTTTTTTTCTAGACGGAATAGTCGCATGGATAATCTTCAGCGATGGGACTATTGTTGCTAGATGCGTTTCTTGATACTTTATCAATTTTTAGAGATATACTACATATATATATTATAGCTTTTTTTTCGCAGCAAATTGCTATGTTTCGTAGCTTGTCTTTTCGCGGGAGTACCGATTATATTGAATATCTTATAATTTTGATCTCAGTAGGATTGTCACGGGAATGATGATTCGTATTCCGGAAACTGCAGCTTTTCTTAACCACACACGTGCGTCGATAATCTCTTAATATCGTACAAAAATGAATCCGAAGTGCGAGAGACTGAATGGAAATGGGCCCTCCTACCGATTCGCATTAACTTACTTTCCTTTACACGAATAATACGAACGATCAAAATTTTAATTGCTGAATATTTTAACTTTAAATACACATATCAACGGTATCATCGATTATCCTTAGTGCGATAAGTTTTAATCTATATAGATAAGTTTTTTAACGTCCGCCTCTAAATCTTTTTATCGGCAAATCTATATTGAGTTTATCTTAATCTTTGAAGCATAATATATTGTCACATTTCGCACATGTGTGTTCGTTCGTGCTTGAAAAGAAAGAAAAGTGTATCTACGTGTTGAGATGGATTTTAATTTTTATCGCTAAGTGTAAAGTGCTATTTTTTAACGGTTCTTTATTTTATCAAATCGACGCCGAGCTTGCTGAGATACTTGCACTCGTAAACATTGTAAATTGTTTTTTACTTTGATAAAGTAATGTATAGTGTACACAGAATGAAATTGAAACACTGCCCCCGAAACTTTTTCCTATCCGACACTGTTAAATACCGATTGTAACATGTCATATACTGAATGCCTATTACGATGAAATATATAAGTAATTATTAATGTATTTTCTATTTCAAATCGTGCTATGTTGTTTATTCTCCTAGATCGTCTTCTGGCTATCCTTAATATAATTCCTTTTATGCCGCTTGACAACCTATACGATTTATGATAGAATATCATTATATTTTAAAGATAATATAAATAAAATAAATCTATTTTATCTGAACACCGTCCATTGCTTATAATAGCTGAAGTTTTACAACGTTTATCGACAAAAATCTGAGTTTGCTTTCGTGTCACGTAAATGAAATCGTGTTGGAAATTGTTTTATTAATTGCAAATTAATATGTAAGACGTCTTAAATATATAGTTCCTATAATGCATAATATTCTTTTAACTATGTTGTCTTACCATCAATACTTCTTGACAGTTTATGGATCTGAAATCCAGAAGAATATATATTATATTAACTGCACGTGGTTTCGCAATTATTGTAGCGTTTTGATAAAGCAATAAGCAAATTATTAAAGCAAGAAATAGTCGCTTGTAAAAAAATTATATCGGTATTGCTGCTGAAAGTAGTTTTATTGACTGCGATAGGGAAACGAAGTGCGTGAAGTGCGTTATTACATCAAACTGCAGATATTAACTTTAGAACAGTCTTATTGTATATTATTGATTGTTCTACGATTTATTAGTATTTGAGATCATTTATGTATATAGATTTCCTCAATATTTTCTAAAAGGGTAGGGAGAAAGGAATAAAAAAGTAGGTACGAATTCTCGATCAGTAAAGAAAACTACTGTGGCTGAGCTTTATTTGCTCGCTGGGGGGGTAAAAATGACCTCAGGTAATTCCTGGGTTAATCAAGGAAGCATCGAAGCAAAAAGCAGTAAGCAGAGCTAGACACGTACAAAAGCTACGCTGAAGCATGAAGCATTATGACAATTGTAACATTTATTTAAATTTACCCAAATAGTAGCTCTTTAAATACTGCTCCGCGTGGAGTATCTCCTCGCATGGATGTTCACCAACTTCCCTGTGTAATATATCGAGAACGGCCTTCACCGCCTCAATATCGTACATATTCGCGAGTAATCTCTCCCTGAAAGGCCTCAGTTTTTCCACAAGCTGCTTATTCTTAGAGATAGATCCGATATGATCTCGCAGGATCTCATTATATGTCGGCCAATCGTTCTTGCATGCCGGACAATCGCAATCGAGAAAGTAATCCTGCAGTATCTTTTGCTTCCTCTCGGATCGTTGCATGTGCGCGTAAACGCCACCGTAGCTTGTGAATATTTGATCCCCGGGACGTATAGGTGTCAAGGCACGCGTGATCATTGTCAGTCCCTCGAAATGTCGAAAAGTATTCGGTGCGCAAGAGTGATTGTACAGACTGTGAGTCACATATAGGCCTGAACCCGACACAATTCCAGGTTCTTGCTGTATCTGTAAGATAAATATATTATCATACATCTTGAGAAAATAAGTCCTGGATTAATTTATATATAAATTATTTAATAATTGCATATATGTAATTTAATCCATTTAATATTCTCATATTTTCAAAGCTGTATAAAGAGTACATTTAAGTAGCGCAACGGGTTTGATAATGAATACATAATAAATTTAGAATTAAAAGAGGGAACTCACTGAAAAGCAATTAGATGACATTATCACGCAGGCACGAAACATTATACTCGCGCAAAACTTGAGCTCGGAAAATTCGCTGATGTCCTTCAAGTCGTCAATCTCGTATCTCTTGGGGAAAAATCTTGTCTGCGTAGCTAAAAGAATTACCGCGAGCGCCGAGATACAGGCGAACGCGCTGATTCCGATCAGCGGTCTCGTAGTCATATTGGTAGCGAGGCTCAGCGCGGACCGGCTGCTAAAGCTATCTAATATTCCAGTATCTGTAAATCCCGCCGTTCTATTGTCTGCGATAAAAGGGAACAAAGGGGTCATTATGCGATTATCACCAATCCAATTACACATTTATTTCGAATACAATAGTACGTGGTACCTGAATTGGATTCCGCCGTTTTCATATCTTGCTGCAGCTCTTTAATTCTAGTTCCATTCTCGGTCACCACGATCAACAATCGAATGATCTTGGAAATCATTCTTATCTTATCCTTGTCCACGTTGAGCAGGTTCGTCAACAGCTTTAGAATTGGGCATTCTGTCTGGTGGCATGTTTCCCAGGCCAGCTTCCTGCAATTCTCGGAGCAATACTGAGCTATCGGGCATTGCGGGCATGGTATTAGATTGTAGCTTCTGGATAGACAATAGTGGCAATGCGTGTAATACCTGTAAACAACGAGAACGCTAATTTACTTCGAGCGTTAAGGAAGAGGATGTAGTTACGCGAAATACATATGTCTTTACATTCATTTTATTCCCGTAGGTAGGTCAACATATTCAAAATCATCTTTTTTTTTATTCTTTTTCTCATGTTATTGACTACTACATTTTGCCAAATTATATTCCGTTAACATGGCATTCTATCGACAAAATTTGCAGCAGACACTTTCAAAATTTGTTCCCGACAGACTTGGGTAATTAACGCACCGAGATTCGACCAAAAAATAAACGCGACAATTAGGGTTCCTCACCGTTCCTCGTAGATAACATGCGCATACGGATCTTCGATGCTGACTATGTCGCCAGGTTTAAATTCCCGTGTGGCCATGTAGTGTCTGCCGTATCTCTCGGAGAAGGATATGGCGATGCCGTCGCTGATTGCAGGAGCTTCTCGGCTCGGGCCGTACGTTAACTTGGAAAAATCCTCCTCCTGCAAATATCGCGGCTTCCGCGGAGGGATCTTCGCCGCATAATGAAGATAATTCTCGTTAGCTATCGCGCCCTGCTTCTTCGGAATCTCTCGATCATTTTCTATTGCCGTCCCGTTGCCTATGCGCTCGACGCTTTCTGATTTTGTAGTTCTCTGATGATCGGCATCCTCCAGCTGCAGCAGCCTTTTTATCTCCGTTATCGCTTTGTCGCCCCTGTCCTTCAAGTTCCTCTGCTTCTCTTTTGGATATCCATGAGACAGAGCCGCGTCAATGTCTATCAGGCATTCCTTGTACAATTGTTTCCTGTACAAAGCGGCGGATCGGTTCGCGTGTGCGTACGCCATGAGTTCATCGCTATCGGCGTACGCTAAGCTCAGGGTGTAACATTCAATTGCTTCCAGGTCGTCACCCATTACAAAATGTTGATTGCCTGAAAATTTGCTCGTTATAATTAGACGAACGCAATTAGTGGTTTGTACGTTAATTATCCGGGAAATAAAATACGCACCTTCCTCTCTGTATCTGACGGAGTCTTCCTCGTTTTTCGTTACACCGTGTAGAGGAGGCATCTGGGATCTGACCATGTTTTGCAAGATGTGCCCGACGAGAGCCTCGCACTCCTTTTGCAATCCATATCCAACGTGCGATTTATTATTTTGCTTGAGAGTCAATACAAGTTCCTTTGCTATCTCCATTCTTCGTGTGGATAATCTTTAAGATGCTGTTGTATATGATATACTTGAAAAATATTAGTCAGAATCTTTTTCTTTCTTCTTGTACATACCCTACATTTGCCACTTAATAAATTACATGCATAACATGCACTTATATAAAATCTATATATAAAAATCTAAACTTCACAATAAATATCAAATAATGAAGAAAAAGTTAAACTTCCTTGTTTTAAGAACTTACTTGTAATTTTTATTTATGTGACACTTAAGTTTTTGTACTTATCACTGAGATTTTAAATCTTCATTATTTTATGTTTGATATATTAAAAGTTGATGTTGTAAAATGTATATTTTACGTAAACGCAGTGAGAATTACTTTACAGATCACGATACTCAAAGTTGACCTTAGACAGTAACTGAATAAGCCATGAGTGGAACATGTACTGAGAACATTGAAGCCGGTGAAACTAAATTTACCTCAAGCCGGATGACAGAAAAAGACTATGCTGTGCAGGAATTACTTGGGCACTCATTGTACGCAAATGACTGATCGAAAGTAAAAACGTAGATAAAAAAAAACAAATTCTCAATAAGTGAGCATTACAAATGTACAATCGCTGCATTTATACTTGTCATCGAATATTTGAGTTTACTTTAGTTTAATTATAAAAATAGATTTGCATGATTCTGTTTCTCAATGATTAATTCGACAAGAGTTTTTTACTTCTCAAAATCTTGAAACCGATTTTTTACAAGTTCGCACTTGATTGCCTTAATATTCTAATTACGTGCAATATATATAAGTATTAATATATATATTAAGAAATTATTTACTTTACTTATTAATTTATTTCATTTATTTTTAATTTTTTTTTTTCAATAAAAATTTTGGAATATATTATATATAATATCACGTTTGTATTATAGCATTATTATGCAATTAAGATTACAGCAATTACTGTAATATTTTAATTATCAAATAATTATATAACAAATGTATATAGTGCATAATTATAACAAATGTTATAAATTTATTTCCAGGAAATGCAGTAAAACGAGAAATTACTAAATGCGTTCTCAATCGTTTCTGTACTGCTAATGAGAGCAAACTGGCAAATATCCAAATTTCAGTTCCATCCTATGCAATATTTAGTCTGTGTTACTTAATCTTTAGGCTCAGTTCCACTGATAATTTTAGTTAATTAGCTTTGGCAACGCTGTGTGATCAGTTTTATTATATTAACCAGTATTTATAAAATTTATCTTTTATTTATTTTTTAATGCAAATAATTGATAACTTGGACATATCAAAGAAATAATTAGTTTCAACGACAAATTGAAAAGTTCTACTCTACTTTTTTGTTGTCCCTATTGTAGAAATTTAGCAAAAGATCTAAATTTAATTCTTGATCATATCACTTAGCATATATTTAAATAATTCTTCACTATCATTATTTTATCTACTATTAAGAAGTCATGTAGATTTATAATACAAAAAAAATCAAAATTACTTATTAAAGGAACCTTTATAAAGTCAAGACATTACTTGGTGTGAAGAATATTTATTGGGACTAATCAGCCCTTTTATAAAGATATAATTTCAACATACAGTTATTGAAGCAATTAAAAGAAGTATATGTAACAAGTATTTGGAAATTTATAAATTATTGTAATCTGTATCCCGTCAGATTCTAAATGAACTGTAACACTGTAACTCCAGAACTCGGAAATCTTCAATCAAGAAGCATCAATCAAAATAACTCTTAAAAAAAAAAGGCTTTACTTGTTATATATTTGCAGGAAATATTTAAAAATCTTACTTTACACTACATTAAGCTTCTCAGGAGAAATTGCGTCATAGAGATATAGCAATATAAATCTACAAACAATTATTTATTAATTATAATTTAAATGAACAAAATTACATCGGCAAATATCAATAATGTAATAAATGTATTTTTAATATTAAATGGTAATCAATGCGTCTCAATAAGAATATTAATCCGATTCTTCGGATTCCAAATTTATACGACTACCAAACTTTGCATACAATTGTGTTTTTAATTCAGTCATGATAGTCTTCAAATCTACACATTTGCCTTCTAATCTCGCAATCTCTTCTTTTTTCTTACTTTTAGCATCTTCCAAAGAGCTCTAAAAAAAAATAGCTTTTGTTAATATTGATTAGGTAGTTGAAAGCATGAATTAAAACAGTGATTTGTAATTCTTGATTTAATGATCATTGGCCTGGGAATTACGTTCACGCCTGTTACCTTCCTTTCTCTTAGAGATAGAAAAAGGAAGGTAATAGGCTTAAAAAACGCCGATATACTTCAAGTCAATGCCTAGAATTACAAATCTTAGGAAGTACTGAATTAAAATATTTATTTAAGACATAGATGATGTCAAGAATCATCGCAGTCATAATTATTGCCATTTAATCACCTGCGTCTTCTCCAGGCAATGATAGATGAACACTTCTCCAATAAAATACGGTATTTTTACATCGTCATCCATAAGAGCGAGTTCGTCGGAAGCATCCTCCAAATTCTTCAATTCGTTCTGTCAAATGCAAATAAACAGTTATCGCTCATGGTGCATGCGAAGCTTTTGCATGACCAAATAAGGTCAACTCAGTGAGGACGAAAGAATCGCTCTTTAATCCTTTTAAACTAAAGTAACTTGAATTACCTGCTTTACTCTAAGTTCTTCCTTATAGTCCTCCAACTTAGCATTTTGTCTTGCAAACTTATTAATCTTCTGCTGTTCCTCGAAAGTGATATGAACGTCGGAATCCTTGCAAAATATCAAATTACGAAATAGGTTAGATCGTAAATACATGAAACAATATCGCTTTATTAATTTCCAATATTCTCTGTAATATCGTTTTACCGGCTGAAATCCAGTTTGACTATTTTTCCCTCCTGCCATATTTGTAATTTTTTATAATCACTATAATTGTCGCATTAAAATAATCGTTCAAATTACGTGGGAAATAGAATTCGAAACCGTGTGTTATGTATGAGCCCGGTCGTATAAACAGGTCTGGAGCAGTGAGCACTCCTATCCAAAAGCATAGATGAAAACGTGACTCGAATGAAGTCAAGAAAACCAATATGGCGTCAGCCGTCAGTCTGAGGAGACGTTTGCGCATGCGTGGCACATGACGGTCTGTTTTGAATGATTAAAAAAATTAACTTTTATGTATATAAAATAAAATCAACTTATTATTATTATTATTATTATTATTATTATTATTATTATGCTTATGTAAAAAAGCTCATGAAACTATCAGGTGGTACAAGAAGTCAAGATTTAAATTTTATTTATTGTTAGTTAATGTTGCTTTAAAATACATATGTATATATGGGTAAAGAAAAAAGCACATTTAATTTATTTTATTTATTACTAATAAGCTAATATGCAATTTAAAAAAAACTATCCGTTTCTTTGTTCAAGATAAGTTTGAAGTACGTACTTCAAGCTTATGTTGAACAAAGAAACGAATAGTTTTTTTTTAATCTGTTAATTGCACACCACTCCACTATATATGCCCGCCTAACTCTTGTCGTCCGATGAGATCGTCGGTGAGAGTATCGATCAGGACCCCTATTCTGTAACTCGTAACGATAGTGTCGGTATCGTTACGTTGTCGTTGCGCAGGTATACTATATGAAAAAAAAGCTGCGCAACGACGACATAACGATACCGACACTGTCGTTAGAGTTACAGAATAGGGGTCCAGGGCAATGATTATTGTCGAATTTGTTTATATATTTAGTCGGCGCGGTCGAGCGCTCGCGAGAAAACGTGGTTATATGTGTTGCTATCTTGGTAGAGGCGCGCGCGGCCACCACAAAACGAATGCCTGATATGTTAAAAAACAAATTGTATAATCAAAAAACCAAGTTTATTGCGATCAATAATCCTGAGTTATCATTAATCCTCAATGCTCAGTACTGAGCAGTGCGTTCCTCTTACTATAACTATAGGTATACAGCAGATCGTTCTATCAAGCCATTAACCATTATGGCATTTAATTTTAAATATAAAAGCAATAAAATTTCCCAGAGGAAATATAACAAAATGATATTTAATGAAGATGCAATTTGCATTAATGCCATTTTTAACATTTAATTACTCCTTTCTCAGTGCTAAACGACAATTTCTGCTCTTTTTCCGCTTACCTTTTTTGCACGTAAATCGAATAAACGCGGTAGTTTTAATTCAAGATCTAAGGTGGGAGATCTAAAACAAATATTTACGGAGGCGCATAACACCGGATAAAAAGTAAAATCAAAATAAAGGCATTTTAACAATTAAACAAAAAAATGTGACTAAATATGATGCAAGCAGGAGGCTGCAGGAGAGAAATCTTTAATCTATATAATCCAATTATCAATTTGCGACAGATCACCCGAAACGGAAATCCGGGCTGCGGGCTCGTTGGCGCCGAAACGTCTTGCAGGTTGCGGTTCCTGTCGAAGGTCCGCGTCCTGACTTCCCTGCGAGTTTTATCGCAGTTATAAGCACGCAAGATACCTTCTGTGATCCGTCTCGCCGAATCCCGGGCGCGGATTTTTTTACTGCTGCTTGAAATTCTGCATTCCCGTAACAACGACGCAACGCAAAAAAACACGATGAAGCACACATGTCTCCTAAACCAACGTAACGGCAGTACAACTGAAAATCTGGAATTCTTTGTCAAACCGAGAGACATGACTGATTTTCATATGTGTTATGTCCATTTCTATCCAACTTCAATCTCAATCTTACAATTATATTATAAATTAATGAAATTTTATTATGTTAGAAAATTTTATAAAGTTCTATCATTATAATGTTCCAATTTTAATAATAGAATATAACACAGAGGGAGGTAATTAACAAGCTGCTGCTTTTCGTTATGTTTTTATATAAATTTGCCGTAGTCTAATTATATACAACGATTAAAGAACATTAATTCTTAATTTTCCTACTTCCAAAGGTAAAGTCTTTTAACGGCACTTCAGCTGGTTCCTCAATTTTATATGTATCTGAGGATATGGACTTATACAGTTTCTGTCGTAAGCTATTTTCTCTGGCATTCCTCAATTTTCTGGTTGGCACATTGTTCGATAGTGCCTTATTCCAATCCCTCGTATGTCTCAAGTCCAACATTATCCTGGTACACTGGTCGAGCGTGAGATTCTTTGATGAGCTAGCACCCCAGTCGAGATATGTGTCTATAGGAAATTTGGCCATGCTGATACCTTCCCTCTTAGCTTTTGCCAGTGACAACGGCTGCGAATTAGTCTATAAACAGACGACAATCTAATTTAATAAAAAAAAAAAAAAAAGAATATTCGCGCACACAAAAAGAAGGGATATATCTTGTCAGTTTACCTTGTCTACCAATGCACCTATGATATAAACCGCGTCTGGATCATATTCATTTAGATTCACTCTACAGTGTGGCGTGAGATACACCAACTGATTCTTTGGAAATAAGTCTAAATAAGATTGGGACGTTACTGTCACCGGAAAATCATCGTTCATCAATGTGGGTATGTTTTGATGAAGGTAACGCTTAAGTAATCCGTCTTTGTTAAAATTACAGAAGTAAAGGCACATGGGATCTGCGTGGAGGCGATTGCTGGCGAACGCCAGAGACAGCTGCTTGGCGCAATTGTGTATCTCGCGATGGTTCATGTCGTCGTCGTAACCGCAATCGAACACTAACTTCGGTTCGAACATCATACTCTGGAGCAATTTGCCATTGTAGAAGCGGTTTATAGTCGTCTCGTATATACGCATAAATAGAGTGTTATGCAGGAGCCCATATTTCATTTCACCGGTGTCGTCGGCCAACTCCGCTTCTTTTTTAGCGAGCGCTTCGGCCTTCTTCAACGCTTTCTTCGCCTTTTCATTTTCCGATGCTCTCTCATTACGCCACAAAAACTCCAGGTACCTTCTGTACAGTGGAAAAACCGTGGTCCCGATTAATATCAGTCAAATCAAAGATAAATTCAAATAAAAGAAAAAAGAAATAGGGAATGAAATACTGACTTTCTTCTCGTCTTGGTCGGCGAGTTTAACAACAACAGCCAGTCCGATGGCTCAATATTGTCAGGAACTCTCTCAGCATTGTGCCGCAAGACGTCCAGTTCCAACTCTAATATTTGAAAGCGCTTCTTGTTCTCGGGATCAGACAGAACGTCATCCAACTTCTGCTGGTCCAACTTGTCCTGTTGATTCTTCAAATCGATGCTCTTTAGATTTTGCTCGTCGATCGTAGCTTGACAGTAAAAACGTTTGTAGACCGCATTATTCGAACGTCGAGCGTTCGCGCGAGAATGGAGCACGGGCGACAGGACATTCTCGTGGATCGATCGTATTAATAATTTCCCACGAGTCCTAACTGAGACTGTCAGACATCTCCTCACGTTATTGAGCATCCTGTAATTTAATTAGTTAAATTATTGGTTTTTTTTATAGCTCGCCACTTTATCGTAAACTGCCACACAGCACAAACGGATTCCTAACCTAACTCTTATAACCACCGTAGTGCGGTTCGATTCATGGACCGGACGACCGGACCAAGCGCGCATGACTTATGGAGTATTCACATCGCATCCAATTGGTCAATTTAATTAAAACCCGTATCACATTACGGATTGGGATTTGGGATTGAGATTGGATTAAAATTATCAATCAAAATAAAGAAAACTAATCTCAAGTTTAGTTTTGCACATCTTTTTGTATATCTGCTTTCATATCGTTGGGCGCGTTCAGCAGACCAAGCCGCTGAGTAGCAGTCGAACGTTATTGGCTCTTACTTTTAGAACCAACCAATCAACGCAGTGTATTGATAAGACGAACTCAACAGTTGTATCTGGCTATCTGCTGAACGCGACCATTACAAAAAGGTTCAAATTGTTCAAATAAGAGTGCAAAATAATAAAGACAAAATTTTAAATAATTTTTTTAAGATTTCTTAAGCAGTCATTATTTATTTAAAAAATACTCAGAATGTCTAAGGCCCGGTCTACAATCAGTTGTATGTTGGAGTCGGATGTCGGAACGTAGCCGATAGTCTAATGCCCGGTCTACAATGGATGTCGGAAGTCGGAGTCGTAAGAAATTGACCAATCACAGTTCATTATTCTTCGACCGCAAGGAGAATAATAGATTGTGATTGGTCAATTTCTTTCGACTCCGACTTACGACATCCATTGTAGACCGGGCCTAAACCAACAGCCAATCAGCGCGAAGTCCAGGTCACATGAAACGACAAACCACGTCTCGTTCGGGCACTCGGGCAGTTTCGTGCAGGTTCGTGCAGCTTCGTGTGCAAATGGCTTGGCACTCTTGCAGTGCATCGTGCATGATCGTGCATCTGTGCATGGCTACGAGTTGGTGCAGACGATCCGAGACGATCTCGTTGACGAAGGTGACGGTACCGTTGGTTTTCGGTAGAAGAGCGATACCATTACACCCGAATAAGATAAGAAACGTATCGCGCGAGAAATATACCGCATTTCGGAAAAGGTAACGCGCCCGCTCGCAACCTCGTTCGTCGACGAACGGTTACCGACGGGTTACATATGTACTAATATTGGGTGCCATATTGCGTTTCAGCGGGTCCGGGTTGGTGTGACAGAGAAAGAGAAAGAAAGATATAGCACAGCGCGTCGTTACCGTCGTTAGACCGCCTTGGACTTGGACCACTTGGGCCACCTTCGACGAGCGCACATCTCGCACGAGAACTCCGTAACATCCTCTTACAGTTCTCTCACACCATCATGGAGGAATCGGACCGCGAGGAGGCGGCGCACCGTCGGCGACGATACTCGGTCAACTCAGTGTAGTTTGCGAACTCGGCGAACAATAGTGTGCCCGCTCTGTGCGCGCGGTATCGATATCGACGTGCGGATCGGCAACGAGAACTGGGTCGGATTCTACGAATTCGCTGACGGCCGAAGAGGACGGACACTGATCCACGAGCCGAACGGCTGGTTACGTGTGTGTTTTTCGTGAGCCCTCTCCCCCATCGTCCGTGTTGTGCTCGCCATGACGTTGCTGTGAAATCCGTACCCCAATAATATCAATCCCGATGTTGGCCGTAGGATTGCGCCAATGTAACTTTCGTGCTTTTAACGTGGAGGCGAGAACCCGGGGCAGCGGCAGCGGCAGCAGCAGCAGGAGCGGCGGCAGCGGCGACGGCGGCGGCATCGGCAGCAACGGCAGCGGCGACGTCGGCGGCGACGGCGGCGGCGGCAACTCGTGGATACCGAAGAAAGCTTCAAACGCGTTTGAAGCTTTCGAGGTCGTATTCATGGAACTATGAACCTGGACTCGTTGTCTTTTACTTTGTCACAGATCAGTTATTTGGTTGCGAATTTGAGTAAGAAAAATTTCGAGGACAGCTGCCGGGAGATATCGGGCGTGAGTATCCGCGCCGAGGCGCGCTTTTCCGTCTTCCGTCTCAGAAATCCGTCACACGACCTCCCCTTTCTC
>NW_020225791.1:101788-159587 GCF_003070985.1 Temnothorax curvispinosus
CTTCGCGAGCTTGCTCTCCCCCGCGCGTCTCTCCTCGCTGGTCGTGAGACACAAAGCGAGATGTTCGTGTCAGTAGACCGCGCGACGTCGAACGTAGATGTGCACGCTCGCGGAGCAACGTGGAGATTACACGTGCGTGTCCGCCCATGTGCGTCGCGTTAGCCCGCGCGTTATCGAGATCCGTTCGTTTGTTGAGATTTCAAAATCTCGCGTGCTTGCAACTCGTACGTTCGCGTTAAAAGAGTCACGGTGCGGTCTCGCTTCTCGTGTACTCGGCGCGAGGCACAACCGTGTCTTGATATGTCGAAGGTATTTTCAATGCCTGATCCAATATCCATCTACTTGTTTCCTAACGTATTCTTTCGAATCGCGAGACTGTTTTTTTTTCTGTTTATATGTACTAGTGTTTACTTTGTTATATCTTAACCTTGTAAACAGGGGTCTCTTTATTCTCCCGCTCCAACGTTTTTACGTACAAAAGTATATCCTGTCCTTTGTTACCTTTTTTGTGTTATCAAGATCTCTTCCAAGCTCTTTATAAATTTATCAAAGATATAAGTTAAATTTTGGATCGTTAGACGTTGTAAATTACAAATGTGTATGCGAGCGTGTCGAAGTCACCAAAGGTCAAATGCGGGACAACAGTGGACTAAATTCTGATCCCTCCGCAGTTGGTGCAGTGGCATGGTCTAGAGGCAGAACGACATTTGTTCCGCTGTCTGTTCTCGAGCGTTGACTTTTCCAAGGGCGAGCCGTCAGATTCGAGTGCGAAAGATTATTTCCAAGCGAAGCTGTTGAAACAGGAGTGCAACAGCTTATTGAGCAAGCCTGCTTTTATATCTACTTTGTGCTTTGCTATAGATAATCCTTTACATCACCAAAAGGTATTTGTGAAAAATCATTTGTTATCATTTGTCGCAAATAGAGAGATCCATACGCTAATACTTCTGTATATTTTCAGTCACTGAATCCCTCCCCCAAGTTTTTTGTCAATTTGAAGAAAACACTTGGCCTGACCTTGGTACAGGAGGTTGCGTTTGCGATTGCGTTGCAGCACTCGGAGAACGCTGAACGTCGTTCTTTAGCCTTGGAGCATACTCAGAAGCAACTGCCTGAGCTGATAAAGAATTACATAAACTCTGAGACGAGTAGCAAGCATCACGAGGGTGGTTTGCACGACTCGTTGCCCCAGGTCCTTCATCTGATACTCAGCCAGGCTCTCCATACTGCCAATCCGTATAATCTACCTACGGAAACGAAAGAAAAGTTTCTTAAACATTTACGACGCGACTTTCCCCGCGAACTGGTGCCAGTGGTGCTAGCACCATTCCTGTATCCGGAAGACGAGGAAACTCTGCAATTCAACATCGAGTTAAACATGGCCGTCACTCAGATGGTAGTTAAACATCATTATTTATTTGTAACATTGTCAGTAATTTATAAAATTATAATTACGATACATTTACGTTTTTTTTTTTTTTTAATTTCAGGATAACAACACTCTTGTAGAGTTGATTATGGAATTAGGATATAGCTTTACTAGTAGCATAGAAGAATGTCGATCGTCGTTAACGGGTTTAGGCCCCAGGGAGATATCCCCAGCATGTGTCGCTCGTGTGCTGTCACAAATGGCACGTACCTGCAGCAATCTCGACGATGCTGGAGGCCTACAAACGTTTTGGGGCAACTCAACTGCCTCGCAGGACTCCAATAAGGAGAAATCATCGGACAGTACCATTCCCACAACATGGAACATTGAAATATTCGTTCTAACACTGAAAGAGATAGTAAGTTCATGTCACATCTTTATAATTGATTAATTTTGTACCTATGAAAGATTCATTTTTTACCGATGAACTAAATTATACGTAATGCAGCTGTGACCAATATTATCTGTTTTTATCTTCCAGCAATCTACATTGTCTTGGAACGAGGTCATCGTGAAGTTAGATCATCCAGAGTTTATGATCAAGGACAGACAAAGCTTAAACTTACTGATTACGGGTCTCAAGCTGGGCCTGCAACATCAAGGATATCCGCCCGACATGTTTCCCGTTGAGCTCCTGTATCGGCACTGGGAAAATATAGACGGCCAATTTTCTCTAATTCAACAAATTCTCAAGTGCCCGGACATATTTTGCTTCGCTGATTATCCGTATCATTCGGTGACGGTCGATGTATTAAAAGCGGCTCCCGAGGCCGATAGCAAGGAAGGGCAAACGTGGCGATCCTTGAACATAGTCGAGTTGCTTTTACACATGGCCGAAAGAGGCTTGTTCACTCCTGTACAGGAGATCTTTAAATGGCCGCTCCAACATTGCCCGGACGTACTCATCTTGGCATTACTGCAGATCAATCCACCCTTCACAATACTGAGGCAGGAGATGTTCACTACGCTATTGCCGATCTTTCTTGGCAATCATCCGAATTCTGCTGTGATACTGCATCATGCGTGGCATTCAAATAATACTAAGATAAAGTCACTTATAATGCATGCTATGGCAGAATGGTATACGCGTGGTGATCATGATCAAACGAGATTATCGCGAATCTTGGATGTCGCGCAAGATTTGAAAGCGCTCTCCGCTTTACTTAATTCGCAGTCGTTTCCATTTGTCATTGATCTCGCCTGTTTGGCCTCTCGACGAGAGTATCTAAAACTGGAAAAATGGTTAACGGATAAGATCAGAGATCACGGTGAAGTTTTTGTCGCTGCATGTGTCAAGTTCCTACAACGACGATGCCCTCAAGTCATGGGCCCTGGTATCAAGGAAGATCCTACAGTTCCAAAGGCAAGCCAACTGCCGCAGGAAACACTCACTACAATCTTGGCTTGCTTACAAGTTTGCGCCGGGTATGTTTTTTTTTTCCGGAATTTATGTAGTTGATCAACATTTAATTACGCTGTAAGAATTACATCTGATTTTTCTGTTTTCATATATCGTAGAAGTCTCTCCCAAGAACTCTCGGAGGTAATAATGACAATGGTGCAGAATTGCAGTCTAATGCTGAGTAAGAGCACCATGAACAGACCACCACCGCCAGGAGTCCTGAGACATCGAGGATTAGAACCGTTCAATCCGGCAACTTTAGGAAGCCAAGTACTTTCACTTTTTCTTTCTATATTTATTCTTTTGTCAATAGATATGAATATTTATCGCGCAGTTTCTTTGTTTATCTCTGAATTTCTAACCTTTCTTTTTTTCTTTTTGTATTTGTTAAATTTTTTATTTGTTACTTAAATCTTACTTAAAATGATACGTTATAATGCGTACGTAACCATTTATATTAATGTTATCTTCCACAGTTATTTTCCTCAAAGCAAGTGGACTCTCTTGGAAATCTTGGTTCAAGTCTTGCTTCCATGGGTCTCGGCACGGGTCTTGGACCTCCAAGTAGCTCTGCGTTCAATTTGCCCGGCGCGCTAGGTCCTCTGGTCTCGGCGCCCGGATCTCCCTCACGACTCATGGGACCTTCTCCAAGTCCATTTCCTATGTTGCCGTTATCTTCGCAATTACATTCTGGTCCGGTTGGTACTCAGGGGCCGTCTGTCCTCCCGGGTGGTACAATAGGTGGACTGGGACGCCTCGGACCGCCAGCTGGTATTGAGAAAGCGAGAATGCCGGAAACCCCCAATTTGTTCCCAGACATGGGACAAAATGTCTCCAAAGAGGTCGAAGACGAAGCTAATAGTTATTTTCAACGTATATACAATCATCCACCGCATCCGACTTTGTCGATCGACGAGGTGCTCGACATGTTGAAAAAATTTCAAGACTCTGGTATCAGACGGGAGAGAGAGGTGTTTAACTGTATGCTGCGAAATTTGTTCGAAGAATACAGATTTTTCCCTCAGTATCCTGAAAAGGAATTGCAAATAACGGCACAATTATTCGGTGGAATTATCGAGAGAGGTCTTGTCAACAGTTACATGACACTTGGATTAGCACTGCGATTCGTTCTTGATGCGCTTAAAAAACCCGAGGGCAGCAAGATGTATTACTTTGGCATAACGGCTTTGGATCGATTTAAAAGTCGTTTGAAGGAATACCAAACGTACTGCGAACACGTTAGAACGATCCCGCATTTCAGCGAGTTCCCGCCTCACTTAGTGGAATATATAGAATATGGGTTACAAGGACAGGAACCACCGTCGAGACCGCAGGGCTCGAAAACTCTGGCGGCAATGCTGGCTCCGGTTACGACCCCGTACAAAACCATGACTACAACTACCGTCACAACTAGCACTACACAAGCGAAACCGTCTACGACTCCGACTACGTCTCTCACGGCTAGAGTAAGTTCAGTAATAAAAATTCCCGAGATTTTCCTCGCTTTCAGAATTTCAATCCGTACGTGTGTGACACATCGCGTTTTTTTTCCCACAGGCCTCTATGCCCTCGGTCGCCAATGCGACTAATATCGATACGTTGCTCGTGGCAACAGACAAGGAGGAAAAAATTACGACACCGCCGGAAGCCTTGCAGGACAAAACTGCTTTCATCTTCAATAATCTCAGCCAGCTGAATCTGCAACAGAAATGTGATGAGATTCGTGATATTGTTACGGAAGAGTACTGGCCGTGGATGGCACAGTACTTAGTAATGAAGCGTGCCAGCATAGAGTTGAACTTTCATGCCCTGTACTCGAACTTTTTGGATTGTATAAAATTACCTGAAGTGAATAAAATGGTCACGAGAGAAACATTCCGAAATATCAAGGTGGGTGAAATGAAGAATTTTGTGAATGCTTTCAGATAATTCTTCTATCTTATTTATATAGCTGTTATCTACATTTTATTTGATCATAGGTTCTCTTACGAAGCGATAAGGGAATAGCTAACTTCTCTGACCGATCGCTGTTGAAGAACTTGGGACACTGGCTCGGAATGCTAACACTCGGCAGGAATAAGCCTATTTTACAGGTATACTCTCTATGCAAATATCATGTATATTATAATTAATACAATTATGGGTATTGTATGAATTTTGTCACATTTTAATTACATTTTACAGATAGATATAGATCTAAAAAGCTTACTCGTTGAAGCATATCACAAAGGGCAGCAAGAGCTCCTTTATGTAGTACCTTTTGTTGCGAAAGTACTTGAGAGTTGTGCGAAAAGTCGTGTCTTCCGACCACCCAATCCGTGGACCATGGCAATTATGAACGTTCTAGCCGAACTACATCAAGAACCTGACTTAAAACTGAATTTGAAATTCGAAATAGAAGTACTTTGTAAGAATCTAAGCATCGATGTTGGAGTAAGTGTGCGCTACGTCTGTTCCGTTTTAACTACGTAACGTACTTGGCTATTTATTAAAACTGAGTTGTTGTTTTCGCGCAGGAGCTAAAGCCGGTCATTTACTTGAAAGATCCCGAAAAATTGCGCAATTTGGAATATCAGCTGTCGCATCCGAACAAGAAAGCGGAGACGACTAACAATCAACAGCAACCTCAGGGGCCTATAGAGGAGTTGGTTGGGCCGACAACAAGCGGCACCATCAATCCTCAAACTGCGCCACCCGTGAATACAACACCCTCGTTACCGGCTGGCCCACCCGAGCCACGATTCAATTACATGGATATATCTGTAACAGGCATTGCTAATATATCTCAACACATTACTGCCAACAATCAAGTATGGAAAAATTCATTCTTTTATACGAAATATTCTTATTTTTATTAAGCAAATTGTTAGGAATGATAAGATGCATATTAGATGTAGTTAGAGCACGGTTAGATTAAATCAAATATATAATTTGATATATATGGATGTTCGATATTTTATGGATGTATTACATGGGCTTTCAGTTACCTCTGTTCCAAACGCATCCTCATTTGAAACAATTCATTCGCCCGGCGGTTGAAAGAGCAATTCAGGAGTGGATCCATCCTGTTGTAGATAGGTCCATTAAAATTGCTCTTACAACCAGCGAGCAAATTGTGAGGAAAGATTTTGCGTTGGACCCGGAAGATGTACGAATGCGTACAGCTGCGCGTCACATGGTGCGCAATTTAACCGCTGGTATGGCTATGATCACATGTCGTGATCAGGTGAGTTTGCACCTGTTGCATCGCTACAAAGTTATAAAAATTGGCAAGAAGTTAAGAAATTTTGGACACGAAAAAAATTACTTTATCCAAATTATCATACATAACAAATATACTCTTTATTTGTAAGAGAACCATAAGTGATTTTGAAATAATCTTGAAGAATGAGTAATTTTAAATTTAAATTTGGATCTTTATTTAAGCATTTCAATAAAGTCAAATAAAACTCATTTTCAAGGAAGTTTTTCATATCTCCGATTCTAAAAAATCTAATGCCATTCAACCGTTTATTAATTTTTTATCTATTTCTGTATAGATCCTGGCATCAATTAGCACGAATCTGAAACAAGCCTTTCTCACGGCGTTAATCGGTACGACTCCGCAGCAGAAGGAACTTGTCGAACAAGCGGCGAGTGTAGTCGCTGCTGATAACATGGAACTCGCGTGTGCGTTCGTACAAAAGACCGCTATTGAGAAAGCAATACCCGAAATGGACAAACGGCTGTTGAATGAAATTGAGCTGCGAAAAATCGCCCGGCAAGAAGGGAAAAGATACTGCGATCCGATTGTTAAGTATCAAGCCGAGAGGATGCCGGAGCAGATAAGGCTGAAAATGGGTGCCGTAACGCCTCAGCAAATGGCAGTATATGAGGAATTTTCAAGAAATATTCCAGGATTCCTTCCGCTCTCCGAACGAGATACGCAAGCGCTCTTTATACCAAAACCTATTTCTGTAAGGGTCATTTGTTGACTTTGCATTAACATATCTGAAAGTTAACATATTCAGGATATGGAATCTCTCATTTGGGTTTTTCATTTCTTTATTATGTCCCGAAGGAGGCTCCTATCACCGCGTTCACACCCAATTCTGCGGTGGCAGTCGCTACGGCGCAACAAGTAGCGGCCTACGCAACTGTAGCAGTTAGCAACGACGAAATGGGCGCAATGTTGGAGAAACTTGCGACGGAAGTCGAGGTCTTATTGGCTGCCATGGCACCCGTGGCACCACCACCGCAGCACGCTATCCTTCACAGTCTTCTGGAATCGATCGTAGTCACGAGAAGATCAAGAGACGCCAATGCAGCTTTGGCATTATTAAAGAAAGTAAGTTACGCGAGTAAACTGTGATATTCAATCAAGTAAATCGTAAGATTGCAGCACGAACAGAACTTACCGGCGATTATATATTCCAGGCTGTCGAGGGTTTGCTAGACGGGCCCATGTTCAACAGCGGCGTCATCGATACCGACAGTCTAATACAACGCTACAGAGAAGTGCACTTACGGATCTTGAAGTGTCTTCAAGATCCGCGTGCATACGGCATGCAATGGACGAACAAGAACGTGACTCGTTGTCTGATCGAATGCCGGGAGGACTACCGGTATAATTTCGAAGCCGTGGACTACCTCATAAGGTACGATATCGGGTAAACCATATCCCTCGGGGAATGTCTGGAAGACATTGCTAACGGACGATATTATTTCGCAGATCTCACTTGATCAGTCTTCCCCAATACGACTTAGCTATAGCGCAAGCTATAGACTCGGGAAACGTGTTGGCAACGGTGTTCGCCATGCAGTTGGTTCAACTTTATTTGATTGACGAGAGGCAGGCGACTCATGTCACCGAAACTGACTTGTACCACACGATTGAGATATTGGCTCGATTGTCGGTTCACCGATCACTACCGGAAGGGTATTGTTACAAATATTAATTTCTGAAAACGTTTGACAATCGTACAAATAGCATAAACTGACGGCCTGACGGCTATTCTCACAGCACAAAATAAGCAAAGCGAGTGAACCCATCGCCGAAAAACGGCAGCAATAAGCCTCTTGCTTTTTTTTTAGAATGGATACGATATATTCATTAAGTTGTAAATATATTATACTTGTATTTGTTCAAGTATGTATAAATGTTTCACTATTTCAGAATCTCGGGCTTCAGATTGACAAATCTGGTCGAATCATTACGTGCCAATGTTGATTCCGGTGTGTTGGGAGACAGAGCTCCAGCAGGACCTACAGCGCACATTCATTCTGGAATCCTGCAGGTGAGAGTAAGTAGATTGTCCAGATTATTCAATCCAAGTAGATTATACCGGCGATATTTTGTACTGTGTTAACGATTGTTTATCGATATTTGTCGGTATCGCAGTTTTTTTTAAATTTGCGTGGTGTAATAGTTGGTGTCAGTTGAACGCTATGTTCTATTAATTTTCAGTCAGTCTTTGTTATCGTAAAGAATATTTTCCAATGATACCGACGAACATTGTTAACAAAGTACGAAATATGTCTCTCGGTATGTCGTAAGCCCTAAACGATTTTAACATGTGGCGTACATTCACTTTTTACAGGCTCGCGATTTCGACGATCCACCCGGACTGATGGACAAGACGGAGTATCTATTACGCGAATGGGTGCAAATGCACCATAATCCGCAGTACGCGCGAGATCCCACAAAAGCGTTTAGCATATTCGTCCATCAGATGAACATCCACGGCATCTTGAAAACCGACGACCTCATCACGAGATTCTTCAAGCTGAGCACACAAATGTGCGTCGACCTTTGCTATCGGACTCTTTCAGAAACTGGCTTAGCTCCCTCGATTATACGTGCGAAGTGCTTCCACTCGTTGGATGCGTTCGTACGTCTCGTAGCATTATTGGTGAAACACTCGGGCGACGCTAGTAATACCCATACCAAGATCAATCTTTTGAATAAGGTGCTTGGTATCGTAGCCGGTGTGCTGCTCCAGGACCACGAAATACGTGGCGCCGACTTCCAACAATTGCCGTACCATCGGATCTTTATCATGCTCTTCTTGGAGTTGTGCGCGCCCGAACCGGTTCTAGAGGCCGTGAATTTTCAAGTTCTAACCGCCTTTTGCCATACCCTACACATTCTGCGGCCAGCGAAAGCGTCGGGCTTCTGTTACGCCTGGCTAGAGTTGGTCTCGCACCGAGTCTTCATCGGCCGCATGCTGGCTATCACGCCACAGCAGAAGGGCTGGGGGATGTACGCGCAGCTCCTTATCGATCTGTTCAAGTACCTCGCACCCTATCTTCGAAATGCGGAGTTAGCAAAGCCTGTGACGAGTCTATACAAAGGGACGCTACGTGTGTTGCTCGTGCTGCTACACGACTTTCCGGAGTTTCTTTGCGATTATCATTATGGATTTTGCGATGTGATACCACCGAATTGCATACAAATGAGAAATTTGATTTTAAGTGCGTTCCCAAGAAATATGCGACTACCTGATCCGTTCACGCCGAATCTGAAGGTTGATATGCTGCAGGAGATATCGCACGCTCCGCGTGTCCTTACCAATTTCGCGTCTACGATACAGCCAAATTCCTTCAGGAAAGAGCTCGACTCTTATCTGAAGGCTCGCGCGCCGGTCACCTTCCTGTCCGAACTCCGCAGCAATTTGCAGGTGTCGCAAGAGGCCGGTGTGCGTTACAACATTCAGCTGATGAATGCCCTCGTGCTCTACGTTGGCACGCAGGCTATACAATTTATTCGCAGCAAGGGTCACACGCCTAACATGTCTACCATCGCGCACTCCGCGCACATGGACATCTTCCAGAATTTGGCCGTCGATCTGGATACCGAAGGCCGTTATTTGTTCCTGAACGCTATAGCGAACCAGTTGCGGTATCCTAACAGTCACACGCATTACTTCAGTTGCACGATTCTCTACCTATTCGCTGAAGCGAACACAGAAGCGATACAGGAGCAAATTACAAGGGTTCTTTTGGAGAGACTGATTGTGAACAGGCCACATCCATGGGGGCTTCTGATTACCTTCATCGAACTCATAAAGAATCCGACGTATAAATTCTGGTCGCACGAGTTCGTACATTGCGCGCCGGAGATCGAAAAGTAAGTCTTGCTTCCTAATTTTTTTTTAGAAATCAATTGCACCGAAATTATTTTAATTCTACCGGAAGGACATCATATATATTCTTAAAAAACAATCCTAACAAGCTTCAATTTTATCCGGCGTTAAATGTCAAATTTATATTGGTATCGTATCAACATTATTCACAACATAAGTATGTTGAATTGAAACTGAAATGAAGAATTTAATTTTGATACCGATTTCAATTTTGGGATTTTTTGGTAAAAATTGAATTCTCAACACAATGATCACACGTCGATCTAAAATATTGATAAAAGAAATAGAATTTAAAGTCTCGGCTGCATTTAGCACCGAATGTAGAATGTAAATTTGAATCCACAAGTCTTTAGCGTACAATTGATTGGGTGATTCGTTTTTTTTTTTATTTATATTTTAATTCAACATTCGTTATTGTTTCAGATTGTTCGAATCCGTAGCTCGATCGTGTATGGTGCAGAAGCAAATACCCACGGCGGAGACGGAGATTCCAGAGTGATAGAGCGTTTCACTCTTCAACTATCGCAGTGTGTACAGTAAAATGAAGGTAATGACTGAAGGTACTGCGTGTAAAAAGTTGTTGATGTAGCGATAAATCGCGCACCATCGCGTTTAAATTGTTGAGATGGGCAGATGCTGAATAATCGTAAATAAGTGTGCATCGATTTATATAATGTGTAAGTGAGACAATTATTACGTTAATTATTTTAATAAGAAGGAATACGTCGATTATAAGGGGAGCAAAACCTCATACACCTCACTAAACGTGTCTTTCGGACAATGTATTTCACACTGTGTATTATATATATATATAAACGACATTGTACACATGACACAAGTGTCAGTATATACATAATAAAGTGTATCGTGGTGGAACAAAAGCTCATGAAAATTAACAAATGGTGTTCAAACAAAAAGACGCAATTACGATGAGTATTTCTCGCGCATGCGTACGATTTATTGCAAATTTGTATTCCCGAAGGAAGGTGTATAAGCATTAGAATATGTTGTACAATGCGAGACAGATATTTGTAGAGAGAGATATACGCTTTAGAAACTATTATTTAAGTATACCATTTTGAAATCTGTGACATAGCGTAGGATACTAGTATATACATAGATATGGATTTTTTTAAGAGGAAGTAGTTACATAATGACACGAGAGATGACAGGCCCAATGTAATTTATTTACAAGATTCTTTGATCCTGAAGAATTTCTACTGCGACTTTTAGATTTTTCGATGTAGCAACTTTTGAGTGATAATTATTAAACGATTTATTCAATCTTTTGCTATATGTATATACATCGTTTGTACAGACTTTGAAAGCGTTATTTCTGAACGAGAGATTACACAGACTGTTGGTCGCGCGTGGCGTGATAAGCGTCTCTCTCTTTATCGGGAAATTTGGTCGGTAAATTCGGACTGTGCAAGTGACACTTTGCGGGGTACATGATACCCGCGACGTTCACTTCGTAATCGCCCGATAATATGTACTCGTTCGTCACCTCTTGCGGTTGACCTTTCGAATCGAAATTTTGTACAAATCCAAGGCATACCTGTGGAATATCGTTCAACAAATTATCTCGAGAAAAAACTATCGGTGACGCTCTTGTAAATCTTAGATTTTTTTTCAAGCATACGAGGGAGACTAAATTCACCTGTTTCTTGAACGTAAATCCGTAACCCGTGGTCGTTGTCATTCCGCAATACTTTCCGTTTCGATAAATAGGCTCGCCACCCCAGCACCAAGTATCGAACTCGAGATCGTGATCGTTCAACAGTAACTGTACGTACTTCCGCTGGACTCCTTGCTCACGCTGCCTCAAAAGAGCATCTCTGCCGATGAAGTCGACTTCCTTCTGCGGAATGAAAGTTTTATATAAGTTCACATATAACAAACTCCTTTAAAATGTCAATCCTCAAAGTAATATTTACATCGAATTTTACTCTCCATGATCTTCCGCATTCCAAGGGAGTGGTGAAGGTATCCAAATCTTGTCCCCAAAATGCGTAAAACTTCTCAACGCGTAACGCTCTCGTCGCATAATAACCAGCGTGCTTCACCCCGTATTTCGCTCCGGCCTCTATTAGCCTTGTGTAGACGTGCAATGCAAACTGAAATTGTGAAAAAATTTGGAACACGCTTTATAGATCTAAGAAAATTTGTTTTTAATACCGATATAACTCAAAAGAGCAAAGACGGTATAATAGCGATTACTCGAATGGATTTTTACCTCGTTTGGAATATACAAGACGTAGCCAAGTTCTCCCGTGTGCGTTAAATTCATCGTACGAATGCCATTGGCAAGTCCAACATCCAATTCCTGATAAAAAAAAAAAGAAAGCGAACGGATGATAACGTAATTTAAATGTTTGAATTCAGTTATGTTACCTTGAATGTGAAAAACGGGAAGTTCTTTGGATTTAAATCTATGTCTGTCAGTTCAGTTAACAGTTTTCTGGTGGCCGGTCCCATTATGCAAATCGCAGTGTACGCCGACGTGACGTCCGACACGGCGACAGAACCGTCCGCCGGTAGATGACGGTGGATCCAGTCCTTGCAACGCGTTTGTTGAATGGTTGGAGCAATCATCATGTAACTAAGTGGAAAAAGTTTCCGAATGTACTCGTAGATTCATTTTCTTTATACGGAGAATATTCCTGATAGCACAACCAAAACGCGACGCACGATCAGCAATTCTTCAATTTTCAAACTCAATCGATCTCTTCAAAAAGTTATAGAAGGAAATGTATTTTAATTTTTCAATTATTTTCTAATGTAAAACCACACCTCGGTTGTATTATCAATAATGAACCATCGCCACGTGTGCGATGCAAATTTATTCATTGCAACTTACTGATTCGGCGCGATCCGCGCTAAACTACAGTCGTTCTCGTAACCACCACGATGATTTTGCATACCGGTATGAATAATACTTCCCACGGGCACATCCACATCATTTGAACACAAGTACTGCAGCAAATCCACGACTTCCGTGTCGTTCGACTGCAATACAAAAAGCAAGATATTAGTATCTCAATGAAAGTTTACCCAGAAAGATACACGAGCCCTTGGATAGTTACCCATAAGTCGATTTTGGTGAAGGAGGAATAATCGCTCAGACCAATCGCTTCTCTGCAAGCAGCGTATTCTTGCGCGACCGCGTCGAACCAGGGTGGCTTACCGAAGGTATTCGTGTAAGCTATTTTGTATCTCTGAAAACCGTCGGGAAACTCCAAATCTGTTAACAATAAATATTTGTAGTACGGAAATGGGATTCTCCAAGTTTTGACAGAAAGTCGTGAGTAGTGCAAAATTACCGCAGTCATCGTCTGGCTGAAACCAGGACGGTCTCTCGTAGCCCATGACCTGGCCGAAAACGGCGCCCGCGTCTCGGAGCTTCGGATAAATCGGCGACATCCTCAGATTTCGTCCGGTTTTGAACTCGAGATGCGGATACTGCAGCGCGTAGTGCATCCCAGGCACCTCTCGCACCCGATCGCGCAGGAACTTGCGATTGTTATGCAGCCCGAGGAAACGCGAGACATCTAACTCGTACATATCTAACGAAGTCGAGCCGTTAACTATCAATTCCGCCGTTGCGCGACCGACTCCGCCAGCGGCGGATATTCCGACCTTTAGAATACGACAATTTATATCGAAGAATTACGGGAATCGATACGATTAAGCGACTTAATCAGTTAATAGTTAATTAACTAACCGTTTTCATCCCGGCTGCGATGTAGTAATTACGTATTTCCGGCACCTCTCCCACGATCCATCTGCAATCTGGAGAGAACGCTTCAGGCCCGTTGCAGAGTCTCTCCAGAACTGCGTTTCCTAAACTTGGAATTCTGTGCAACATCTGTTCCAGCAAAATATGAAAGTGATCCCAATCCTCCGGTAAAAATCGCTTATCCGTGCCCTCTAGAATAAATAAAATAAGAATATCTTTTAATCACATTACAAATAAATAATTATCTCAATTTAAATAGTTTATAAATTGATTTAGTGAGCATCAATTTAGACGAGCAAAATTCTTTTGCAATAATTTAAACGTCCAGGAAAATTCTCATGTTCATCTAACCGGGAATCACTCCGTCTTCGAACGCTGGTTTTGCGACCGGCTCGAAACCACCGGCTAACAGCCGCCCTTCGTTCTCTCGAAAATAGGTATACCCATCCAAGTCGCGTATAACGGGTGTCATCGGATCTAAATTAGCAATAGGTTTAGTGTGCAAATAATAATGTTCCACTGGATGAAGCGGTACCTGGAAAACGAGTAAGACATTACTTTCTGCCAGAGAATTTTTGCTTAATAAATCAGGTATCAGGGATACCGACCTTGACATACGGCTCACTGAGTTTACCCACATTCCGCGCCCAAAATCCGGCGCCATTGACAAAATGCTGGCATTTGACGGTACCGCGGGTCGTTTCCACCGCTTCTATCTGGCTATTCTGATTGATAACTTTCGTAACCGCGCAATTCTCGAATACCGTAACACCTGGGTACAATGAGAACGTGATTTTCTTAAATTTGAGGGCAGCTCGCAATCAAGTCTCTCCGGATATCCTAATTTTTTAATCGTATACGATACCTCTTCGTTGTGCCTCTTGAATCAACGTCAAACAGATCCGATACGGATCGCCGACGCCGTCCCCTGGGATCCACAATCCTCCCACCAGATCCTCGACGTGTAACAATGGACACAGATCTTGAATTTCCTCCGGCGAAACCAAGTGGCACTCGATGTCGCGTGACCTGAGATATTAATCAAGTTTAAAACGTAAATGTCGATATCGCCGATATTGCGGTATCGCCGTGTCCGCTAAATAATTACACAGATTGCGCCTTCATTCGCCTGAACGAGGTCATGCGGTCTCTCGTTCTCGCCAACGAGAGACTGCCGCACTGCTTCCATCCTGTCGTGAGGCCCTTCTTCTCCAGCTCCTTGTACAAGGCGATGCTATCCTGAGCGAGTTTCACTTGTGCTAGACTGGGCTTGAAGGCTCCTACTAATCCTGACGCGTGCCACGTTGTTCCACCTCCTAGCCTGATAACAGACGCGTGAAATACCTTTGTTATATATTGTAAAAAGAAGAATGTGTAAATATATTAAGATAAAAAAATATATATGAGTGTTTTTTTAATGGCTCGTTGAGTAAAATACATTTGAAGGGGGTATTCGCGTACCTGCCACTTTCTACCAAAATAGTCTCCGGTCCCAGTCCCATGAGGGACAAGTGATACGCCACGGCACCTCCCATAACTCCGCCTCCGCATATAACAACTCGTGCTTCCTTAGGAAGCGCATGTTCCGAGTCCTCCGAAGCCGCGGCGTCGGTCTCTTTCTTCGTCGCCGCTCCCCCAGTTTCGTAACCGCGCGAGAGAGCCTTCCTCCCACGCACTGTGCATCTGCTGTACAACAGTTTGGATTGCTTCCACATTTTAATCATCGGGCAATCGAGATTCTTAAAATAACGCCTCTGCTAATTCACGTGATATCCCTATAACGTTCCTCGAGCCATGAAAAGTACAATAAACGTGGTTTTTGCGTAGCCAGGCATTATTTTATGTTCGGCCGGCAATGTTTCCCTCGTCGAGCGTTTCTAACCTGTACAGTTATCTTGCACACCTTTACATCTAGATCGTTTCTTTCACTATCTTCGTTCTTCGTGTCTACATTCTTCTTCCTGTTTTTGCAACAAATTGATATATCACATTACGGTAATCACAACAGCGAAAGAAAATTGCGACTGTCGACATATATGCATGCTGCATCCTCACAGAACATATACTTGCATCCTGCACTTTCTGCACTGTTAGATCTGTTCTTTTAGCGAGTTTACGCCGTTTGCGCCCCACGAAGCAGCGTGTCAAAATGTACTCTATTTCTTTTTTTTTAAAGACTACACTCTTGCGTGATTTTCTAATTTACAAATATTTACGAGAAGCAGCGCTTTTATCTTGTGTAACTCTCGCGGTTTTGTAATTAAAATTTCAAACGGCTTATAAAATACATCCGCTTACGCTTGATTGCCTTGATGTTTTTTTTTTGCCACGGCCGCAATTTTCATTCCTCGCATGCGGAACGAAATTGTTAATAGTCCGAGACAGCGGCGCTATTTTGAAGTGATTATCGATATCGTTTAATGCACAAGGATGCTTTATGTGTGCTATATATTTATAGAGAAAATCAATATCTTTAATTTTCACACATCCAATGGAGCTTGTAAGGTTTCTCGGGTCGCGCACCGTCGCACGGTATAATGCTTCTTTTTCAATGCGTGCATGCGCGATAATGGGAACAATAATAAAAGTAATTTTAGTTTTTCAGCAGACGTACTCCGTGCCGCATAGAGGTCTTTAGAGAAAGGAAAATGAGAAACGGTAGCAGATTGTTAAAAGTCCTTCTGCAAGCTTCAGAGAAGGCGGCGAACATTGCCAGAACTTGCCGGCAAAAGGAGGCTCTTTTTCAGTTGTTGGTGCAAGAAAAATCTCTGGAGGAGAAAAACCCTCGTTTCTTCCAGGATTTCAAAACGTTAGCCGACGTTCTCATTCAGGAAACCATCAGGCACGACATAGAAATTGAAGTGAGTACAAAGAGGTCTTGTAAACCCAGTCAGAAATAATCAGTTGAAAAGGCGGCGAATCAACGACTTTTCAACCAAAGGAACGGTTGATATAGACGTATAAAATTAGGTCGATTATATGTTTTTGTGTCCTTCAAATTAGACCTCTATAAAACCATAGACGACATAGCCGTCTAATAGTCGAAAGCTTTTCAACTTGTCACTTCTGACTGGGAATGGTAGGAGTATAAGACGCTGGTGAAAAGAACTATGTTTTTCTGACTTATTAAACTTCAAACTTATTATCGCCATAGTTTCCAGAGCTGGCCAAGCTGGTGCAGGGCGAGGAAACCAATGTGTTCAGCAATACCATGGGGGAATCTATTATCGTTGAAGTCTGCTCCTGCAGCAAAGATACGACACAGCTGCTGACGAAAGTTATGGGTAACGACGCTGTGGCAGCGGAATTGCTCGCTGCTGAAGTCCATAAAGACGTTCAGCTTTCAGACGTGCCAATCACGTTAGACATCCCCAATGATTTCGACATCAATGTAGACGACCTCGGTATTTGGATAGATCCAATTGGTAGGTGCAATGTACGAGCGCATGGCAGAAAATAATTCTAGATTACATATATTCGATTGATATTTAGTAAATTTGCATTAATTCAGGGCAAGACTGAAAAAAAATATATATATATAAAAGTTGGACGGTATTGTGGTAAAAACTATGACTCTCTTGTTAGTAAGAATCGTAATTGGCCTGTAAACTGAGACGCAACGCTTGTAAGAACTTCTGTTTGTTTTGTAGTTTGATAATGCATGCCTGTGGAGCAATTCGTGGAACTTTTGTAGATTCAACAGCAGATTACATAAGCGCAACGGAGGCAGTGGACGAGCAGACCGGTTTACATTTGAGTGGGTTGCGTTGTGTCACTGTCTTAATTGGAGCGTACAAGAAAAGTACGGGAGTGCCAGTTTTGGGTGTAGTCAATCAACCTTTTTGCATCACTGTGGACTCCCAGTAAGTATATACTAAGAGTTGAAACGGATAAACTTTTAATAATCATAAAATATAAGATTTTTACTTGGTCTGGGCATTTTTATACGTTACCAAACATATTTGTTGAGATTGAAAGTAATTTGTTTTCGTGTTTGTAATAAACCTACGTATTTTTGATATTAGAGAAATGTGTGAGCTTTACATTCTCCGCTTCATTACACACTATTGATTGAACAGATGGACAGGAAAATGTTACTGGGGTTTTCTGGGAGGAGGCATCGCCAAGTCTTCCATAAGCAGCACGTGCAACGTCGATAAAATCATTTTGCTCAGCCGCTTCGAAGATGCAGATGTAAAATCAAAGCTGTTAAACAGTGGATTCAGATTGGTGGAAGTAACCGGGGCAGGATACAAGATACTGAGCGTTGCTGTTGGACAAGCGGCCGCCTACATCTTGTCGAAAGGTTCCACTTACAAATGGGACACGTGCGGACCGCAGGCTCTCCTGTCATCGGTCGGCGGAGGTATCATAGAATTTAAAGAGTTTATCGTGCATCCAGATTCGGACAATTTGAGCGTCAACTATTTACCTATCGGGACAAATTTCTCCAATCGTGCAGGCTTGATAGCTTACAGAGATCCCCAAATTTTGGAAACTTTCAAATGTATTTTATGCAGATCTCGTTAATAAGTGTACGACGAAGATACATTGACGCTAAAGCTCGACATTCTGCTAGGAAAATTTTCACGCTAATTACATTACATACTATTTAGTTATTTACTATTTGGTTATATAGATAAAAATTATATTTTACTCTACAAATTTTATGTGAAAACTTCGAAATGATGTTTTCGTAGCAATTTCTTATGACTATATTTTGTGGTATTATCTGTAAACTTTGATTCGATTGTACAATATACTTATTATATAAGTAAATATATCCAGTAATAAACTAATATTATATTTGTTGATTTGACAAATTGATTATTTGTTAATTGATGTAGCTTTAATCGTTAATTATGATATAATAAATAAATTGGATCCAAATAGATAGATCGTTTAAGTTTTTAAGCCCGAGAGGCCCAAATGCGTAACATTACATGTACGCAGCTCATAATAGCGGTCACTGACATGTGCAAGAACGAATTTATTCCTCGATCCATCCCCCCATCACTGCTCCAACTGGGTATGTCTGAAAAAATTGTATACATACTTCGTGACACCTGTGAACTTTCGCGCGAGTGATTTCGCAAACACTTGGCGTTGCTTCGCGTACGCCAGTGGCGCAACACGATCCGTCGGAGCCCGGAATTTTTCGACAAAGGATTGAAACAAAAAAAAATGAACGTGGAAATTTAAAGCTCGGTATTATGTCACTACATACACCGCTCACTGATGGTTCTGAACGTGTAAATTGCCAAAGAGTACTTATTCTAAATGCTGCGTAATAACAAAATTAGCGATCACCTGAATTGATACGCGCGAGGAAAGCGAACGATGAGTTCCTCGATATCGCTACAATAAAAGGGCGGTATTCATAATAATCACAATCCGACCTTGTACTTAAGATCGTCCAAAGTTTGATTTTAACAACAGTAAAGCTCCATGAAGCGATCGTGTAGTTTCTCGAGAGATCGTATACTTATCACAATCCGACCTTGTATTTAAGATCGTCTAAAGTTTGATTTTAACAACAGTAAAGCTCCATAAAGCGATCGTGTAGTTTCTCGAGAGAGAGATCATACTTATAAACAATCTTATAATATAAGATCGGACTAACAATAAGAATATATCGTTCTAAGATCTCCCTCAGTCAATGACCTCCGGGCGAACTGGCCGTTCAGTAATCGGTCGAAAGGCACTATTGGAGGTGAAAATCATCAGTTTATCGTATATATCCGTAGGGCCTCTTGTACGAGCCTCGAATTGAAGTCACACAGCTGTCCATTAACCAGATTGGTCCAACCTAAATACAATACAACTCGACGTTCATTCATTCCCGGTGTGTTCGCGTGCCCTCGTGGTGGCCGTCTCGCTCTACGTCACCGTCGGGGGAAACGGGCCAATTGGACGCTCCCACATTTCTAAGCGTGCACACGCGTACTCGAGTCGCATCCGGTAAGCGGTCCACTCTTGACAGACGGACTGTCGGGACACTGCCGCGGGGGCTAGACAGTTGCGGTATCTTCGTTCGCGTTGTCCCGTCAGCATCATGAGGCTGCTGTTGTTCCTGGGCTTGGTGGCCGCTGTCTCCTGCGCGAGCAACGGACCGAAAGTCACCGACAAGGTATAACGTGTAACCATAAGGTGTACGGCCAACGGCACGCTTTATCATCGATTTATTTGGATCTCACCGATGATAAACCGATGAATACGTGGCAATCTTTGTGCCCACCGCCCCCGGCGCGAGATATTTCTGTTTCACGCACGGAAAGAACCGCGCGTCACTTGCGAGCGAACAATGCTTTTCAATGCCTTTGTCCGGCAGCGCGTACTCGCACCGGAGCCTTCGGAATTGATGAGTCAATTAACGAAAAATTAATCGAATTTTTAGGTATGGTTCGATATCAAGATCGGCGGTGAAGATGTGGGCAGAATAGAGATCGGCCTGTTCGGCAAAACCGTCCCGAAGACGGTCAAGAACTTTGTGGAGCTCGCCAAGCTGCCGGAGGGTGAGGGGTACAAGGGCAGCAAGTTCCACAGAGTGATCAAGGACTTCATGATCCAAGGGGGAGACTTCACGAAGGGGGATGGCACTGGAGGTATATATTTTTTCAATCATTCGGCACGTCCACAGGTGTACGGCGTTTGATTACTGATTTTTTATCTGCTCGTCAGGTCGCAGCATCTACGGGGATCGCTTCGCGGATGAGAACTTCAAGCTGAAGCACTACGGCGCCGGATGGCTGTCCATGGCCAATGCCGGTAAGGACACCAACGGATCTCAATTCTTCATCACGGTCAAGCAGACGCCGTGGCTCGACGGCAGACACGTCGTCTTCGGCAAAATTATCAAAGGAATGGTAAGAGGAACTGTTATGTAAGGTAAATGTATACTAAACCTGGACACACGTACCTATGGCACACCATTTTTATCATTTTAGTCCTTAAATAAGTTAGAACGTGAATTAAAATCAAAGAATCAAGGATAAAAATATTTTTCTTGTATTATATTTTTATCTTTTATCTAATCTCATTTTTATCTAATCAAAGATAAAATTATTTTTCTTGTATGATATTTTTATCTTTGATTTTAATTCGCGTTATACTTATTTAAGAACTGAAATGATAAAGGTTGTCCAGACATAGGTCTTACGTGTCCAGGTATTAGTACATACATTTATCTCAATGATAACTAGAGAATACAATTTTTTTATTTGTCATTCTGTCATTTATGACATAATCACCTTCCCGCTGTAGGATATAGTGCGCAAGATTGAGCAGACGGGCACCGACTCGCGGGACAAGCCGCGGAAGGATGTGGTCATCGCCGACAGCGGCGCGGAAACTGTAACGGAGCCATTCAGCGTGGTTAAGGGCGACGCCCTCGATTAAATCTTCAAGCATTCGTCAACAGCCTCATTATTCTTTATGATCTCTTTATTTCGTACAAAACAATCTCTTGGGAGCCGCGCGGGTTTTGACAGCCTCGGTCGGTCTCCCCGTACGGATGAGCGACAACGTGATGTTTAAACGGCATTTAACCACAGGCAGCAGCGAATATCAACGAAAAACGTTTTGTAAAAGGTCATAAAGTTGTTGAAGCAACAATCGATGAGCAATAGAACGACGGTTTCTATTCTAATTGTTAAAAAATTACGTATAACTTGCATCGCACGGTAAATTTTGTACGTAAGCGAATTTTTTACATTCACGAATAAACGTAAGTTGTTTGAAGCATCGTCGTACGTGGTCGTTTCATTTCTTCTACGTAAGAAAACCGAGCTCCAATTGATTCTGGAAAATAAAAAAAAAGAGTTGACTAAATGTTTCAATTTGCAACCATATTTTTTTATAGTTATACGGATTCTAGATAAAAAAAAGTTGAACATTTCTATATATATAGCTATACGCTATACCAGCTAGCAAAGTATACATACGTAGACTCGAAATGGCGATTCAACAGCCGGGGATCTGTCATCTGTCACATATGAAACTCCCTGTAGCCATTGGCACTCAATTGGCAGTTCTGAATTATTTTTTTCTCCCACGAGGAGCTCGCCGGCTTCTCTCTCGAACTTAGATCGGAAAATCAAATCAATGAAAAATGTTGTCGAGGCGACGGACGTGCCTCGTCCTCGCGCATAAATGGATCCGGAGGCGAAACGATCTTTCACGGCGGTTTCTTTCGTCCAAGGTACAAAGAGACGCAAAAGTACGGTGAGCAGCTAGGTTAGGTTATGAAAAATGTTTACATTCGCGAATGTGAACGATTCTCGTTACAATTTAACATTATCTCGCTCGTTATGTATTCACGATGCTCCAGCAATCGTCGTAGTCGAGTCGTTAACTGAATTCACCTCTTTTTTTTCTATTTGTAATTAAGGGAGAAATGGAAGCCCACCGTGGGATTGGAGGTCCACGCACAGATCGCCACGGAATCGAAATTGTTTTCCGCCGCGTCCACGGACTTCGCCCGCCCGGTTAATTCGTGCGTCTCGTTCTTCGACTGCGCTACACCGGGAACATTGCCTGTAAAGTTTATTGAAAACTGGTGAACAGATTGAACACCGCCTCTTTCTCGGTCACGAGAACAATTAACCGCGCGCAAACTATTGTGATACACATTAATTGTTGTTGTAGACACGAGTGTGTTGGTTGCAGGTATTGAACAGGAGATGCGTGGAATCGGCGGTGACAACCGCCCTGGCGCTGTCCTGCCGACTGAACGAGACTTCCTTGTTCGAGAGGAAGCATTACTTCTACGCGGACTTGCCTGTGAGTGATGAGGCTCTATTGCAGGACAGATACATTACGTTGTCAACTTTATTACCTAGAAATTGCTTAGGCGGGGTTTCAAATCACTCAACAAGGACGACCGATCGCGGTCAATGGCGAAGTTAGGTTTCATGTGTTCATCCCGGGGCTGCACAAGTCCCCGTACTTGAAATCTTCCAAGATCAAGCAGATCCAGTTGGAGCAGGACAGTGGTAGAAGTTTGCACGTCGAAGATGCGGCGAGGTATCGATCAAGGCCACTCGGTTCTATTCGAAAGTCGGTGAAAGCTTAGACGATATTCCCATTAAACTTTTGGTTATTTTTGTAGAAGCCTGATCGATCTTAATCGCGCCGGAATACCCTTGATGGAATTCGTGTTTGAGCCGGACTTGGTCGACGGCGAGGAAGCGGCCGCGCTTGTGAAGGAGCTTGCATTTACATTGCAGTTACTGGGCGTCTGCAGCGGCAAGATGGAAGGTCGTTTGCAGAGACCACTTTCGAATTATTGTTCTTGTACAATTTTGATATATTTCGCTATCCTTGAATTGTAGAAGGGGCACTTCGCGTGGACGCCAACGTTTCCGTGAGCAACTGCGGCAGTTTAGGCGTTCGAACGGAAATAAAAAATATCGGAAGTGTGCGCGCTGTCGCTGCGGCTGTTCGATATGAGATAAATAGGCACATCTCCATTCTTGAAGTCGGTGACGAGATGTTCAACGAGACTCGCGCGTGGGACGCGGTGAACAAGAGAACTGTTCCTATGCGAGAAAAAGAAGACAAAGAGGTAATATGGCATTTTGATTTTATGTCGCTGTTACTATAGGATTATTGAATAATTCTATAAATAAATAAAATGATAAAATAATTACTGAATTTACTTCGAACACTTTCAGGATTACCGATTTATGCCCGAAACGAATTTGCCACCTTTACGCATACATCTTAGAGAAGATTTACCGAATAGAAGCAATTTAGTCGATGCCGTAGTGCTGCGAAGACAATTACCCGAGTTGCCGGAACAGATACGTCAGAGATTACAGGACGTTCTTCGGATAACTCCTGAAATAATCGTAGCTCTAATGGTAAATCTTGTGATGCTCTATAATTCTATAAGCAAACAAATACAAAAATTGTTTTTAATATTTTATACTTTTTTTAGAGTGACTTCACATTGTTACAATTATTTAATGGAATAATGAGAAAAAATGAGAATCGCGAGCCGCAATTGGTCGCAAAGTTTCTCGTAATGAATCTGTTGACCTTTCTCAATAAAAATAAACTAACAATTGAATTTTGGTAAGCTTCTTTTTATTTAAGTAAGATAATATGGAAGTCTGAATTGAAAAATGTGCTCACCTAATGAATTTTTAGTATACCACGTGAAGATTTTATTGGTCAATTGGTCGACTTATTACAAGACAAATTAATTAATTTAATAACGGCGAAAAAGATTTTAAAGGAATTAATAGCCGACTCAAATAAACGACCAAAAGAGGTAAAAATCTCACTTTTTTAAAAATAAAAATGCAATATTCACAGCTTGAATATTTTTTTAACTTACGTGTGATTACCTTTGTTTATTATACGTAGATCGTTGAAGAGCGCAACTGGTTCCTGATATCAGACGAGAAGCAATTAGAACAAATGTGTTTAGAAATTATAGAGAAAAATCCGAAACTTGTATCAGGGTATAAAAGTGGCAAGAAGAAATTATTTAACGCATTGATGGGAGAAATGGCAAAAGTTACAGAGCAACGTGCAGATTTGGCTGCTGTTGCAAAAATTATGGAACGATTACTGAAATCGTGATAAATGGTAATTGCGGGAACGATAAATCTATTACTGAATTAGTATTGTGATATGATACTGTAAATAAAACAATCTGAGTAAACAAATGAGTGTAAAATCACAATGTTACTAATTACTTACCTTTCATCGTATATAATAATGCTGATCAACCACGTTATATTATATAGAGGGATCTTTACTAATATAAATATTTAAAAAAATATACAGTATAAACATGTATGAAGGAATTTCACCATCGACGGATAGAAGTTTATAAAATAACAAAAAAATAAGGTTCATGTATAAGTCTATGTATTAAATATTTACACAAATATTATTTTCTAATAAACTTCATTACGAAATAACTACATTGAGTCATCCTTTTTTACAATTGTTTACAATAATATCATTAAAAAACATGCCAACTGTCAATTACACATTCCATTGTCCAATATTTATAAATTCGTCTTTATCCAGAGCGTATTGGACAATCATTGTTGTTGCTATAAGAAAATAATAGGTAACAGCATTTTATATTGGACAGGTAGTTAAAAATAATAACACAGATTCTACATCAACAGTTCGAACTGAAGTTACCACAGCTCTAACGTACAGTAATTTTTAGCACTTTAAAGGAGATTAAAAATCCCGATGTGTCTAAAGTATATTTTACATATCTGTGATATTATATAAGAAAATGTATTATATTACAGAGTAATTAAAAACATTTACTCCCGTATATGCATCAAATTTCTGTCTATACTGCAAAAATGGCAATGATGGGAAGGATTTACAAATTGCAGTCTTCAGAGAAAGGCCACTTGAGTAGCAAAGGTCATGTTCTTTGACTCCTTCTTTACCACCTGCGTAATTTAGTTATACAGATATATGTCACTTATTGCTTCGGTAATGCAAACTCGTTTACGATACATTATATGGATTTGCTCGTATGCAATCAGAGTGTTTCAAAATTCTTACTCCGCGGGTAAAAGTTCTCTTCTCAAATTACTAAAATGTCACATCACCATTGTCTATTTATCTGTATTTACAAAATGTCCTTATAAAGAATCAACATCGATAACGCGATTTGTTAAAAAAGAAAACTGTCCGTAAAGATTAACAGTTCTTTTTCTCTTCCTAATAGTCAAATAAAATAAAGCTGACTTTTCCTTTTTTTTTTTTACTATAAAGCATTAAGTCGGTTTTATATATTGGATTATAAAATTCATCTTTTCATGACGATAAAAAGTAATTCCACAAAGTAAAATTTCTCTAAGTCTTTTTTACGATCAAGTTATTCACAGTCTAAGAATAGGAGAGTAACATTTCTTTTCGCCTTTGGCACAGCCATGCGATTAATTGATCTCATAATTGGAATAAGTTAAATTACTACAAAGATAAATTCATCGGTAGCATAATGCACGTTTGTAAAGAATACTAGCGATAATGATGATGCTGCTATAGTTAAAGCAATTCATTCAATATAGTTGTAATACAACTTAAAATTTCATTACGATGTGTGTGCAGTTGAGACTACAAGATTTATTTGGACAATTTGCTGATTACTCTGATCAAGGCACCATTTTCATCTTTTAGCCTCTGATTTTCGCATTTTAGTTGGTCCATCACCTAGAAAAAAAAAAATGTCACGCTAATTTTTATGCGCTAATTGAGAGAACATAAACGTTATATAGAGGAGAGTACAGAGAAATAAATGCCGTTATAGACGGAGTAAAATTTCAGTGCTCACAAAACAACAGGAGGATAAACGGAAAGAGGCACTCACAAATATTACTGCAACCAAAAGTCATTAAAGTATTCGGGTAGTGTATATACTAGCAGAAATTAATAAAATCTTGAGATTGACACAGAGTAAAAGAACTGAGAAATGATCGCGTGTAGCACAAAAGCGTTTCATCAATTTACGATCTTCGTATTACATGTAACACCAGAATCGTAAACTTTATTTCCTTCAAGTATCGTTGCATTTGTACACAAGTATTCTTTCATGGCAATCGTTTTACATCTAATCGATATCCAAACAAATAGCTCGAACAAACTATTTAAATATAATAAATCCGACATTCGAATTAAATTTCTTACACATACAAATATATTACAATAAAGTTCGCATCGTTTGGAAGAAAATTTATCCTCGTACTTGTACACAATCTAAGCGAGACTCAATCAGCGAATAATTAAGTTGACAGTTTAGGCGACGCATAGTCTTAATTAATACAACAATTCGACTTCAAGTTTTAGGGGAGGGCATTTCATATATAAAAATGCAAGAAATAATATTATGTTACAGTTGCAACTATAACTGTAAGATTGTAATCATTTGTCACATTCCTTGTCGTTGAGCACTTTTAGAACACTACAAAATAATATCGTTGATACGAAAGCTCTCTAATGCGTACCATGGAATAATGACAAGTATGCAATATTATACGTAAATGTTAAAAAGGGATTTAATGCCAACTTCGTGGATTGGATCGTTTTATTGAAGTCTATAGAAGTGCAATAAAAGTGCAACAATTTAACATTTAACATGCTTTCTTAAAGAGAAAGAGAGAAAGAGACAGAGGTGAAGATCTAAGTTAATGGAGTGTAACATGTGTTGATTTTAACAGTCGAACATGTTTCGGGAATTGTATAACTTTCACACAGTTATGATTAAGATGAATAAACTGAGAAAAAAAAATAACTAACTGCAGAGTCATGGCTTTCTCTTTCATGTGAAACACGTGCTAAAAATGATTATCGATGCTTGCGATGAGATGGCATTCAGTTTACTGATGTTATTCTGCATGTTGGATGATGGTTTTACATGGAGGAAAGTTTCCTAAAGTTAAAACTGGTGGTGTCTATATTCATTCCTATATGCATCTTATAAATGACAGACTGCGTTCTTTCTTATCTCTTGTTAAAAGACTTTTGATCTTTTTTTAGTAAATGTATTATTAAATAATTTATTTGTAACATGCATCACACAATCAGCCGGAATAATTTATTGTATAATTATCACGTTTGGAACTTTATAACAATGTTGAAAAAAAATTGTACACGTATATAACGTTAAATACGTAAATATATACGTGAGAGAATTGCCTCAATATACATACATTCCAGAAATAAAAATGCTATTAGTATCACACAAGAGTAATAAAATACACGATTGTATAAATATCGACGGCAGATATTCAGAGAATGAGACATATGTATTGTGGTAAGCCTGAAGTTTCTATTTTATAAAAGTAAATTGTGATACCTTTAATTAAGAACTGATTAACGGTCGCGTTATATGTTGGAATGCACTTTGCAAAGCTGAATTGTACGATAAGTATGATGAGTAGTATCGTTTCTGTTTTAATATTGGCGATCAGAACACAAAATTATAATTAATCATTCGATTAATGCTGTACGTGAGATACGATGTCTAATCGTTAACGCAGATGCTGTCATTGTGTCCTTTACCTATTTAGTATTGGTGAGTTTGGATACGACGCGGGTAAGTGCCCGATTTTCGGCTTTCAATCTCTCATTTTCAGCTTTGAGCTTTTGCAATTGCTGTAAACAGTTAAACGATTAGCCTAAAACCCCGCCACTGTTTTTGCTAGTTCCCAAAATAGCCAAAAAAACAAATAACTAATTCGCGTTCCATTAACAGACGAGTTAAAAACCGCGTGCAATTCCCCGCCAAGCTACGCTACAAAGTTCTCAGAGAAGCGGAACTCAGGGGAAATATAAAACGGGCTACTGAAAATTACTGCTTCCCGTGAAAAAAAAATAAAGAAAACGAGTAACAATTAAAAAAAAGTGGAGATTAAGAAAAAGAGTAAAGCACCAATTTGCGTAAAATTGCCAGGTAAGGAAAAGCGTATAACCGAAGCGAATCGGGTCTTCGTACCAAAAATAATCATTGCTGTCTTTGCTTGCCGCTAGCGTTCACAGCAACACAAGAAAAAAGAGATGACGGTGTGTAACTAACTAAACAAAATCTAAAATCGTGAATATACCGATACGTATATTCGTACATAAAAAAATCACAGACGATCCGTGTCCAGTGTCTCCTCATTGCTCAATTCAACGTATGAAAGCATTTCGTCCATTCGCTTTCACATACATAACGAAAAGATTCATAATGAGGAAAGCGTATTATCAAATCAGCGACCTTACCTTCAATTCCTCTTCCATCTCTGAAAGTTTCCTTTCCATGGCTCGCCTCTCCCTTTTCTCTGCCTCAGAGAGAATTACTTTGTTTTGGTTGATTTGCGTTTTTTCCAATAAATGCCTGACTTCTTTCAATTGCTCGTCGGAGCGCTTCAGTTTCTCCTTTAGCCTTTCGTTCTCGACCTGAGATTCCTCGTATAGTTTCTTATAGTCTAATTCGCCGTTCTCGGAACTGTTTGATTTTAATCTGATTGGTGTTGACGAGGCTTCCGACGATAGCGAAGATATCGAACCTAATCTAGTGGCTCTCCCAGAACGATCGTTTCCGCTCTAAAACAGACATAATATCAAATACCGTTAACTTTTATTAAAAAGCGAATCATTGTAATTTCTCGTCAACCTTTAGGAAAAATTATACACTTAATAAAACGTCATTTGAAAATATTTCAAAATCTCTGGAAGCTTGTATAGATATTTACAATACGGATTTAGGATTATGAGAGTCAAGGAAGCTGCTTACAGCGTATCCCTCGGAACTAGTTAAGCTTTGCAGACTGGAACTTCTCGATCCGACACTGAGACTCGGTTTTACTTTGGATCTGCTAAAACTCTCGGTTTTTTGCACGTGCGGCCGGGTGTTTACGTTTAAATAATTGTAACTGGGAGACGGACTCAGATTCAGGGGACTGTGCGAAGACAAGTTGTGAGCTGTGTGAGAAGGTAAATTGTGAACTGTGTGAGAAGGTAAATTGTGAGCTGTGTGAGAAGGTAAATTGTGAGCTGTGTAAGAAGGTAAGTTGTGAGCTGTGTGAGAGGGTAAAGTCACACCACCGTATCCCGTAGTCGTTCCACCGTACGACGTGTAGAGATTCTGATAATTCGGACTGTTCGCAGATTTCGCGTACGGATTCGTTCGGTACAAATCGCTGCTCTTAGTCCCCTTATTAAAAAAACTCGACCCGGAATACAGATTTGGCGTTTTTACGCCGAGCAATCCCGCGTTGAACGTCAAATTATTCTGATTTAACGAGAGCAAACCGCCGATCCGTGACCTGTTTCCAAAAATTGATTGCCCATTTGTTGACGCTTGAGCTCGTAAGCCCGCAGCTGTTGTTGGCTTAGTCTGCGCTCCCTTTCTGTACGAAGACATGGTTTGCGTCACGTGCGAAGTTATTACGAGACACTATACAGCGCATTCGGCAGCTTCTCCCGCGAGAGATCCGTCACACGTTACTCCACACAAATGGTTTGCGAGAAATTTTATTGCGGCCCGCGGATATTTTAAACGCAAAAACGTTTCTCGATTTTTAGAGCCGCGCTTCGTGTACGCGGTGCCGCGGATAGCGAATGATAGACTGACGGGGACTGGGCAGGGGAACCCAAGACATCAGGCAGTTCGCTTTAAAGCATCACTACTATGTGCTATTTTTGGAATGCACGCGGACACGCACACAAATATCAAGGTTGTATGTTTCGAAGAATAAATGCAGCTTTTTACTGCAGTTTAAATGTCTTTTTTTTAACACATAACAGTTTAAATATAGACGTTTGTGCACTATATACATTGATATGTACCACAACATACCCAATTTTATGGTGGAAGTAAGTTTGAGCGAGAAAAAGGAAATGAGTACGAATTTCGTAACATTAGACAATAGCCCTCGCATATACAAAATTTATATAGAACGCATTAACGAACCGTCTATCATCGATACATAAAGAAGAAACGTTTTAGAGACGTTCGATGGATGCTCAATAAGCGGCATGTATACACGATTCTAAATGTCAAAGTGTCAGATTGTATTCCAAACGCGTCGGACAGAATGCTTTTAGACACGGTCAAGCCTCGGCCACGATCATCTATTTTGCTTCAATCACCGATTAAGTTCCCATATATAATTTAAACTCCTTGTCAAGGAGTCACCAATTCGATGATTTTATATTTAGAATAGTAGAATTATTTCATATCAAGATTAAGCAAAATTATATATTGACGTCAATCACGATCGTTTTTCTGTATATTTTCATATCAAATGTCGCATTTTCCGAACGTAACTGACAGAGAATAACGAATGCTGGACTATTTTTATCGAGAACAGAGGCTATTCTTTCAAGAAGCTAAAAATAACATCAAGCTCCGATAGCTTATGAAAACCGTTTATACCCAGTGAATGAAAAAGTTTGGCTGGAACATTATAAACGAGCTTCCAGAATAACGAAAAAATAATTACGTAGATATTACGAGAAAATGCTTTCTTTTCATGTTATTTGCGTCTCTTTACACATAAAGTGATTTACGCGTAAACAATTGGAACTGCGCGAAACAACAAGCTGTCGGTACCGAGGTCGAAATGAGGTAATGTCCTATATCCTATGCTCTCCCCGATTTACGAGTGTTGTGTTTCCCTCTGCGTCATTCAACTGCGCGTTATCCAATTTTGGATTTTTGGCACGTGTCTGGTAAATCTGTGGCAAGGGACTCGTAAGTCGAAATTCGGATAGACGCTTTGGCGTCCGTCTGTCAGAAGGATTTTGTAAATCGAAGGTCGGTAAAACAAGAGAATAATGTATTTTAGTTGAAGTACAATATTTATACCACCGATCTGGTCATCTATTGTAGAAATTAATTTATCATTCATGCATATATAATCTAACTTTAAACCAAGTAACTTAAATTTGAAGCGCTGCTTTATGGTTTTAAAGATAACGAGGGAATGATTGGAGTTAATGCCTGGAAAGTTTTTACACAACACTGTGTAACAATTATTTTATATTACAAAAAATAGATTGTACTTACTTCGTTGTGATTAATTTTGGAATCATCGCAATCACCGCCAGCAGTTAGATCTTGTTTTTCTGGGTCAATTTCCTATAAAAAAAAAGTAAAACGTAATCTTTTAGAAATTTTCAAGTATATATTTAATTTTTATCATGATTAGTTTTGTTAAATTTTCTTCTAATTAAAACTTTGGAAACTTATCCAGAGTTTTTTTTCTCACTTTCTTGTAATAATATTAATTAAATATTTTTGAAGATAATGTAAGTCCATTATAAAATCATTACTAACATCCATATCCACGTGGACTACACCTGTCGATCTTCTCTTAGGCCGACGTCTCCTTTGAATAACCGCTTGTGTAGCTTGTGCGTTCCTACTGTCATTTTCCTTATCTTGATCTATACACATAAAAAATTCCGTCTTTTTACTAAAATAATAAATAATACTACACGAATTCATATCGTATTTTTATTTAATATATGTATATATGTTTTATATAATTCTTATTAAAACATAAATTATATTCTTTATGTTGTTAATTATTCTGTAAATTCTTACCTTTGTCATCAGGTTGCTTTAACGATCTCCTAAGGGGTAAAGTAACTGTGGTTTCTGTACTACTGGTAGCAATAGTTTCCACTGGAGCTGATGATGGTCTGGGTACACCAGTTCCACCAGACGGTCTTCTCATATAGGCCGTTGCGTTATCAGTAGGTTTATTATTAGCATCCTCCAACTGAAACTATATAAAACAAAATATATTATTATAAATATATTATTACAAATTAATTTTTACAATAACATATTTGTAATGCATTTTCCATTGTCGATTACATTTCCCGATTACATTTTTTAACGCATTTCGGCGTAGCACCAATCACACGGACAACCGTGAACATTTGCGGATTAATCACAGATAAATAATGATTTTGTAAGCGCCCACACCTTGCTTCCATTGTCTACCCTTAATCTCCAAGACGGTCGTCTCTCAGGTAAATTAGTTTCTTCAGAAACTTTATTCGCAGGAGTCACGGTAGTAGAGGTTGCGGTTGTTATTGTAGCTGTGATCGAAGCTGTATTGCTGGCGGTAGTAGTAGGCTGGATTATTTAAAAAAAAAAAAACATGAATAAATCTCAGTTCCATTTGTCGTGTTATATTGCGTTACTATTGTAAAAATATAATAAAAAATAAAATATTATATACTCTTTCTGTTGATTTTAAGCAACACAGGTACTTCATTATAAAATCAGTTATTATTCAATTAAATCCTCACGAAATTTATTACGTTCAATCGTTAATGTCGCACTACGTTTTAATATTCACTATCAATATTCTCACACTCTGGATGAGTCTTCCTTGATATTATTATAAACCACAAAGAATTTTTGCACATATCGGCTGATAGATAGGTAGTTAGTCGCTTTTCTAATCACAGCGATAAGACAGCGATAATAATTACTGATATGATCTTTACCTGCGTGGACGGCGGCAATGTCGGCGATTCGTTGTTCTGTTGCTTTTTCTTCACTAATTGTTCCGCGCTCTTGATCTCATCCAACGTCACACCTTGAGTCGACCTTCTAGTTTCTCTTACTCTCTTTGCGTGGGCTTTCCTTTGGGTTTCACTTTCCTCATCGCGTACCGGCGGAACGAAGGATCTGTACATATACATACGGTAACACATGAGATATCAGCTTACAAGTTGCAACAAAAGATATGTAATATTGTCAGATTGTTTTATCTGTGCAATAAAAACAAACTTTTAGTAAGCATTGTTCAACACAATTTGTAAGCAATATCAAAAGATTTCACATAAAATAAAAGTATACGTATTCCTGTAAAAACAAATAATTAAAATATCTCTTCTCCGTTTCAGGTACACGTTTGAGGTTACATATTACATAATTTCAATTTCTTCCTTGTAGTAGTGTATCCAATTTGGAATCGATTGCAAAATAAATAAAATAACAAAAAATTATTCTAGTCGACAATTTTCACAGAATATCAATCTTTGTTGCAATAAATCAAACCATATTAAAAATATCATAAAGTTATACATTTAGCAGTACAAATCGAATAAAGTGCATTTGTGTGTAGCAGTGTGTTCATTTGCCAACCATGATCAGGTAATATTTGGGCAAGTTTGGTGAATTCAGATGTGTGGTGGATAAGGTGGGCTATCCATATGTATATAAAGATATTCAAATATATAGGACGATTAATGAGCAAATAAAAAGAATAACCACACTGCAAAAAGCAAACTTCCATGCTACTGCCAGCAAATTAACGTAATTAATACGTAAATATTTGACAATATGCAAAAGTCATAATATTTCAGGAGGATCTTCCGAGCAGTGAGTACCCACTTGAAGAAATTCTTGAAGATATTTCCTGGACTTAGCTTGCTCCCTCCTGGTGTAGTGGGAGTTCCAGGAGCAGTTGCTACTGCATTATTTGTATTCGATACAACTGTAGATGCAGCTTCCACTGGTTGAACACTACCCAGCCACATTAATATTATAACGCACAATACAGAATGTAAATACACAGATGTCAATTGTGTGCACATGTAATAATGTATTTTGATGTTGTAAATAAGTGTTTAAGATCCCTATTAGAAGAATTCGTCATGGAAAAGCCTAAATATTTATTTAATATTAATTATGTGACAAGTAAAAGTATATGAATTGAAAGTTTTATACGTAGCTTTATGTAGAGCTCATAATAGCTAAAAAGTGTTTAGAATTTTTACTTCGTGTAGGAAAAATTGAAATAATATATATTCAAATCACATATATACATGAAATATTCGATTTTAACCAAAGTTGTAAAAAGACGATTAAAAATTTTACGGCCAATATTTTTTACATTTTGTAAGACAGTGAAGATACTGCAATCCACTTATAATCTCATGTAAAATAGATTAAAAGAGGCCATCTCATAACATTTAGATAATATTTAATATAATAAGTGTAGATCTTTAGTATAAAAATGTATTTACCTGCGAATTTGATTGACTGGAATAGGACTTGTTGTTGTGGTGGCAGTGGTAGTTGTTGTAATGGATGACAATAGACTCGATGCCAATGTTTTAGATGCGGATGTTGGTGAAAGTGTATTGCTTCCTTGTGGCAGTCTTGATAATTCCAAATTTAATTTCACGTCTTTTTTTCTAGAGTAAGAATAAAATAAACAATTAAAAAAAAAGAAATAAGGTGTAACATATAATAAATTATCGAAGGTATATATTTTAATAACGTTGCCATATTCAAAAGCACTAAAGATAAAAACATTTTCGTATTTATTAACATTTCCACGGATAAATTGAAATAATTCTTGTATCTTACAATAGAATCTTTCAAATGCTTTAATTATACACTTTAAGATTTATTTTTTAAAAAGATGCAAATGTATAATTATAAATTTCTCTTCTTTTTCTATTTATTTGTTACCTCAGTCATGTAAGAGTGAGAGAATTAATATTAAAGAAAATAGTTACTTTTAGAATTGATTAAAAGTTATCTCTTGATGTAATCAGCACTATTATTTGATTTAATTCAAAGCTTTCTAAAGTTTCAAGCTAGGATAACAAATAGCAAGCGACATTAAAAGCTCATTAGTATAGAATGTATAAAAAGAAAAAAAAAACATTAAAACCACATCTGTTACATTTTCACACACTTTCAAATAATACAAATGGTCTGATGCTATCGCAGCAGTCTACATATTATACAGTACAATCGTGTTGAACATGTCGGGCAGAATGACCGAATTGATATCAACATGATTGCAGTTTGTATTGTACAAAGGAAAGCATTGTAACATTGTATCATTGATTAGAAGCATGCGGCATATACCTGTGTGTTTCGCGTAGAGATGCAGAGCGAGTCGTAGCATTGGTGTGGGTAGGAGTAGCTGCATTGCAGCGATGGAGAGTAGGGCACGAGAACGCCTTGATGCGAGCACGTAATGCCAAATACTGCTCATAAAACCTGCATCACATGCATTACCGTGCCATGCATATCTCTACACTAATTATTGTAATAGTATAGGGACATACGTTACAAATACAAAACGCTAAGACTCATAATTAATGCGGACACATATGCGGAGTATGCATATTATACAATATCTTAGTTGGGCCGCCGAATGTAGCACCGCTGTTAATAGCATTAAATATCTGCCGATATCATTAGCAAGTAAAAAAACAATATCACAAAATGTACGTAAATTAGAACAAACACGAAGATTGGTTAAAACAGAAATCGCGGTAACTCCTTCACCAATCATCACTAAACTCAATACCAACCTTCCTTTATAATGACACTCTATCCATAAAAATTTCAGCTTAATTGATATCACAAAATTTACGGAAATTAGAGCAATCACGGAGATTTGATAAGATAGAAATCGGTAACCCCCCCCCCCTTTTAGAGACTTTAGATAAAAAATGGGACTCTATAAGCTATCGAATGACACCTTATTTATTTCTCTACAATTATTAGTTTCGCAGATATTAAAACGTTCAAAAGACATAGTTCTATATCAAAAACATGATATTACTACAAATATAAAGCCGCAAATATATAAAAAAAAAAGAATATGACGTATGAAGCAGGGACTTAGCTAGACTTACTTTTCATCTGTCTCGAAACTATGCGTCCTTCTTAATACCACATCGGATTCTCCACTAACTTTGTTTGGTGTTGTTGGTATCTTAATATTGTTATCCTTATCTTCGAGTTCTGTGAAATAATTACACAAATTTATTAAGAGCACATCTTAAAAATTTGTGAAACATAAACGCAACATTCGATGAACATACTTGTAGGTGCAGAATTAGTAGTATCAGTACTTTGCATTCTATTTCGAAAGGAACCTGAACGTCTCCAAGATGGTACAACACCGTCCTCGTTATTATCAGTCTGTTGTTTTGGAGGCAATATTGGAGCCTTAAAAAAAAAGGAAGCAAATAAATGTAAAATTATTCGAGAATACAAAATATATGTTAAAACGATTTGTGATCAAAACGAATGTTTTACCTGATTAGGAACTTTATTAGTTTCGACCGGAGATATTGGACTATGGGGTGCACTTTCATCCTTGTTTACTCTATTTTTCTTTTCTGTAAAATAATTGATCAAAAATTTTACTACAAAACTGTCAGTGTATCACAAAGAGAAGAGTATTTCAAGTTCAAGTCCAACTCTTTAAAGCAATAACCAATCCAGTAAGTTTCATTTAAAATACTTTATATAAAACTTTTATATAATACATGCAATAGCAAGCAGTAATTCATATCATCAGAAATAAGAAAGAAAAACAGTCTTACAGATCAAACTTACCGTCATCTGTAAGACATGTCGCGTGGTTAGACTTATCAGATTGATTGGAGAAAGTGGAAGAGTGTGATTCTGAGCTAGTCTCAGATTCACCTTCACCATCACTCTCTTCCATGTGTGTTTCACGTGTTGCTTCTGTCCATGCAGCAATGTTATAAGAAATACAGATTACAGTTAACAGTACATAAATTAGATTTGCAAAACTGGATAGACGATAGAATAGAGATTTGTGAGAAAGTTTGCAAAACATAATTATTCTCTTTCCTTTTTCTTCATAAAAGATAAACATGGAAGTTGCAGAGTAGAGTCATTTCGTATTAATTTCTTAAAAAAAAAGAAAAGAAAAAAATGTGTACGTGCGGATTAGATCGTGTACTGGAAGGAATGATACAAACAAAAATCTTACCAACGTCGCTGTTTGTACTAGTGCTGGAATCTTCTTTATCGGATTGAATCTCTAATTCAACCTTCTTAACTTTATTTGGCGTTTCCTCTTCAAAGATCTCGGTAGATTCTTGTGCCGCTACTGCGTTATCAGCACTCGTTGAGACACTGTAACATTTAGAAAGGGATATTAAAGGAAAAAATTAATAATTTATAATTATTATTTAAGATTGTTATGTTGCTCACCGTTTCTTTGGTATAGACGATTGCTTCTTATTATTTGTTTGTGGATTTTCTTTCACGATAAGTGCTTGTTGCTCTCTTAAGTTTTCAAGAGATTTGAGGATGTCTGCATCAGCAACATCGAAAGCAGTTTGATCCTAAAAGCGAGATACTGGTGAGAAAAGAATCAAGAAGTATCATGTAATTATATCTGTCAGCCAAAGATCCAGCCCGGATTCAAATTAAATTAATCTGAAGTCAGCCTGGAGCTAACTTGAAGCAATCTCGACCCAGTCTGTGATATACAATTATTATAAATGTTTATTCTCTTACAGCGTAATTTTTCATATCCATATCACAGCCATTCTCAACAAGAAGTTTGCAAGCTTCCAGTTGGCCCCAATGTGCCGCACCGTGCAAAGGCGTCCATCCATCAAAGTCCTGTGCATCAACATTGCATCGAGCTTGTAGTAATATTCTGCACAGAAGTATTAAAAGGAATCAATAGAAAGAATCAACTCCAAATCTACATATATCAGAATATTAATATATCAGAAAAATGGTTCAACTTTTAAAATAATTTCTAATGTTTTGTTGCAATGCGCGTATGTGTCCAATACAGATTTAACTTCCTCTGACTCATTAAGTGATATGCAAAATCAGATTATTTTATTTTTAATTAATATCTTACTGCATGACTTTGATGTAGCCTTTGGCGGCGGCGACATGGAGTGCGGTGGCTCCTGATCTCGGATGGATGGAATCTTTGCCTGGTGCACCTGCCCGCCAAGCTTTTGCGTCATTCAGCATTGATCTTTCCTCATCACTCCTCGCTTGATCACAATCAATACCTGCAAATAAAATTAGATATATTCGTTAGAAAAAATTTAATTTATTTCGCATATTCGATGATTTATTAATTTTTTAGCAAGCAACCAGTATTTCGCAAATATGTTTAACTGTGATTTTATCAGCGAATTTAATTGTACTTTAAAAAAGTCACTTTTAATAACAATATCTCAATACAGTTGTATACGAGTATTTATACGTGTGCAAAGTGTGAATAATGCACGGTTGCTTAAGAGAGTATTTCAGCACATTGTACGTAAAATTATATCAATAACATCACGAAAAGGGGTCAATGAAAGAGAACATCTTTGCCAACGTACGACTTGCTGTGTCTGAGCGTGCAAACCTCTAGCCGGATGTTGAGTTTTAGGTGCTTAATGTTTTACATGTCAATCCAGCTTCACGTATAAACATCTAACAGCTTTATAAAGAGCTTAGATAAAGAGGTGAATGATAAAACGGTGGCTAATTGCCACTTACGCAGTTAAATTTTAAAATTATCGCAGCAGAGCACTATTTCAGTACTAAGATTTCCAGCTCTGATTTTCCTCGGAAGTCTATAATTAAAAGTTTTACGCAACAGAGGCCTCAGACATCCTGCAGGTATACATATAAATACAAACCTGCTTTATTTATATGCTGTTGGAGCATGTCTTCCATCTCGTCGCTTTCTGCAATATCCAGCGCCAGTTCACCGTCATTGTTTACCGCTGCCAGATTACATCCTTGTTCTATTAGGTATCTGTAAAATACACAATTTCCCATTCATTGTAATAAACATTATTTTAGCACACTTATAGGTACAAAATCAGCGCATTTATAAATAAATTACGAATATAAAATATATAGAAAAAAAATATCTTTTCTACAATTTTGCAGAAAATTATACTAACTTAGCGATAGATATGAATCCGCAAGATGCTGTGGCATGTAAGGGCGTCCAGCCTTCATTATCTCCACGATTGATATCCGCTCCTTGTTCCACCAAAAACTCCACCATATCCAGGTCATCGTCAATGCAAGCCTGTTGTAATAATATAAGCGTGGAGTATAGCACGAATATATCGTACGCTGATTATATCAATGTGCGCGAATAGACGAGTTGAACGAGAGGGATGAAAAGCGTGCGCGATTGGCAAGATGTATTTCGAGGTCTCAACATCGAGACCGCTGATTTTGCTCGGTCTAGTCAAGTCTGGTCGCAATCCAAGGCTCGAATCGACGTTATGTTACAAATGCGCTGTTGAATTTTCGATTTGCATCATTACCTTTTATACCTCAACACGGAAATAATATCTCTGTACAATAATGGAATGTTTTATTACGAGACATATATAGTAAATTTGTATCATAAAGTTTACAAGATTTTTTAGAGAGATTAATTTTCAATATATTTTCAAACAGAATTGTAAAATAGAATTATAGGGGAAAAAAAGAAGATAAAACATGGTTGTCGTTTAATCACAAAATCTTTGCAGATATTTAACGTTCGGTAATCTTTTCGTAACAGATTACAGATTACACGGTACGTTAAAAGGTGTGAATTATTTTTCACGCGTACAAATTCCCGCGACTTCGATATTGCCGAGGTGAAAAAAGTTCGGTACATATTACAACATTGCTAGACACAGAGAATTTAAACTGAACACAGATGCTGCAGCCTGTGACTTCTAACAGAGAGCTATAAATAGCATTTGATGCCTGATGTATTTTCACATTCTATTTTCGCAAATCCATGAAATGCCTTAACTTCCTTCCTTCTCACTTAAATAACAGCCATAAATATCGGCTCGCGTTATGGAAAATGTTATTCCATTTAATAAGACTTGGATGTAAGGCTCTCCGCTACCACGTTTACCCGCCGCGAGTATATCTCTTTACGTTTACATGAATATATTGAACGATATTTTCACAGTTTTCTCAAGCTCTACTTCGAAACCGTCACGGCTGTTGATTAATTTAATTGGCAAATATGCATTAAGGAATACATTATTCAGAAAATATAAAACGAAATTATTGCATATTGCATTAAATATTATCTTTTGTGGTTGTAATTTTAAGATTACATCTTAAAAAATATCATGCTTTATATTATTTTAAATTATTTACGGTCTGTGAGATTTACGATTTACTTATATATTTAAATAATTACTTCTTTTCGGCCGGAATATAATTATTCCTTTCTTCTTCGCATCAGAAAAATTCTTACACGCTAACCGACCTTCTTCTCGTTAATGTATCCTCATTAATTACTTAGTACTGTAATAACCGTTATGGTATATGCGTGTATTATACAAGGTGTCCCGGATTACCCAGTTGCGTCCGCTTTCGGAAACACCCAGAAATAGATTGCTCGTAAAAGCTTGCCGCTCGCGAAAAAAAAAGTCGTTGCCGGTGTAACAAGAAAATTGCTACATAATCTCTAATCGTTAAGGCGTATCTCAGAATGACGTTACAGCTGCAAATACAAATTCTTTGAACATCAGCGTGTAAAATTAATTCTCTTTCCGACAAGGTTTCAATTTTAATGTCCTAATTTTTAATAACTAAAGCTTAGTTAGAAATAACTATGGCAATCGACTTATCCGAGGAGCAAAATAAGAGAAACATTTAGATGATAAAGCAAGTTTTTAAGTTATTAAGTAAATGTAAAAAACAACCATGCAATCCCAATTGAGTATACAACAAATCAAATATACAATTACGTACACAATTATATACATCCAATTTTAAGAGAATAACACTATATGTTGGACCAGCAATTATTTCATATTCCAACATTCCAGACATAAGTCGAAGACTATGTGGACACAATGTACAATAAAAATATGAAAATTTTCAACCATGCTTCATAAGGGAGAATAATTTCTACAAATTATAATTTCATAAAATAAATAAACATATTTTAATAAGCGTGAATATATAATATTTTAATAGGAAAACGAGATAAAATTAACAATAAAACATTGTTCATTAACAATAGCAATTAACTCTCCTTTAAAGATTTATTTAAGAACTGCAGTTGTCTTGTCAGGCAACGTGAAACTTGCAGAAGAGTAAATGTCTTCTGAGCAATATATCACTTTTAACTCGTTAAATTAAACGAATTAAATGAATGAATTTCTAGAAAGTAACTATAGATATTTCTGAGGAAAGATTAACGCCTCTCGGAATACATTTTATATATAAAATTCCGTCTTTTGTTTTTGCTTGCGTTTTTATGCACAATATGGATCTTAAGGTCTAACAAGTAACAAGATAGAACGAGATTTTACTGCGCCTTTATATATATATTTTTTTCTATATTACCTCTTTAAAAGAAACGAATAACATTGAAATCCTGACCAGACCAAACAAAATTACTGGCGAATAGATTACATTTAATCTCGGTTTAACTTACTTTCTATCTTTTTCTAGTTCTTATAGGAATTAGAAAAAGATAAGAAATGAGTCAAACCGAGATTAAAGTTAATCTACATTGGTGGAAGTGATGATCAATTAACAAAATGTCAGTCGCGTGTCAAGTGCCGAAGGAAAGGATCTGGTGAAAGAAAAAACAAAAGAGGATCTCGTGATAGAGTTCCAGGGTTTACTCCGATCGCGTGGTGGATACGGTCGAGTCACGGCGCCGGGGCGGCTCGGCTATACGTCAAAACGTCTCGCAACAAAGTTAGCATTTCGGTTACACAAGCGAGGACATTACCGCGCGTAAAACAGCCTCCTCACTAATGCACGGTAACGCGGGTAATTAACGGTCGGAAGCAGACGCCACCGTCGCCGCCGTCGCGTTTGCGATCAGCGTGGCGGGTCTCTTGACGGGATTCCAAGAGAGACCTGTTCCCCCCTTAACACCCGGCGCCAAGTCGAGTCGGCGAGAGAGTCGGTGGGAAAGGGGGAGGGGGCGCGTCGCGTATCCCCCTCGCTCGAACCCCTCGTCGGTACGCGAACACCCCCGCGAATAAATACTCGAATTAGATTGAATTAGACAGCTGGAGCTCGTATAGAAGCCATCTTGCAGAATTACGTTTTTCGAGAGAGGAAGAGAAAAAGGAAAGAAGGACTAGAAGGAGACGTCGAAGGAAACGCGGAAGGAAACGCAGAACGCGTTCGGAGCGGGATGGGAATAAGGGGAGAGGGGGGAGTTTGAAAGCTGTCAAAATCAGTAGGATGCCAGCGGAATGTCAGAGGGATGCCAGAGAAAGAGAAAGAGAAAGAAAGAGAGAGAGCTAACGACGCCCTTAACTACCTGGTGCAGCGCGGTGAGGCCGTCGACATTGCCGGTGTTGATGTTCGCCCCGTTCTGCAGCAGGCGCACGACCTCCTCCTTGTCGCTGGCCGCGCACGCCGCCAGGAACACGATGTCGGCGGAGAACTTGATCTTGCGCGCGACCTGCCGCGGCTGCGTGGGCTCGCGATTCGTCTCGGACTGCTCCCAGCGTTTGAGCTGTTCGGCACGCTTGAACAGGGCCGAGCTGGAACGTGTCTCGAGAGACATTGCCCCGACGACGGCGGCGGCGGCGAGGACGGCGGTGGCGGCGGCGGCGACGGCAGCGAAGAGAGGAGAAGAGAAGAGAAGAGAAAAAAAAAGTCACGACGCGCTCGGGCTCCGAGCGCCGCTCGCGCGCTCCTCTTCTCTCAAGGGGGCACGGCAGAGAGGCTGGCAGGCTGCTCCTATAATCGCTCCTCCTGTCGCGCGCACGGGCTCCTCTCCTTCTTCTCGCGCTTGGCACCCGCGCGCGGCCGCGCGCCACACATGCAAGCCGTCGGCGCACACGCGCACACGGTCACTCACTCATTCACTCGCTCGTTCGCTCCAGCTCGCGCTCGCGCTCGGCCCTCGCGCCGCTCTCTCTGGCTTCTTCTTCTTCTTGCCCTTGCCCGCGCGCGCCCTTTTCGGGTCTTCCACTTCGCTCGGTTCGTGTTTCCGACGATTACGACGATGACGGCGGCGGCGACCGCGCTACGTGAAGTTGAACACGCACGCACGCACGCATGCACGCACACAGTCGTACACTTTGCTTCACTGCGCGCGACACGGCACGTGAAACAGGCGTTTCCCGCGATTCTGCTCCATATATGAGAGAGCGGATCGCGCCCGGGGCCGTATTCCCATCCGCGTGTTTATTGTCGGGACGCGCGCGCCGGAGTCTTCAGGCCTTTTGACGGGGTTACCCGGAGGGAGCGGTCGTGCACGGGGTCGCCAGTCGCCAGTCGCCTTCCACAGTCGAACACCACACACCACCTCTGCTAGGCACTCATTTACGGAAACGGTTTAGACCAGCGTGCTACACGCTATTCTTGGCCGTCGCTCCCTCGCGCTCCGCGCCGGACGAGCTCGGAGTTCGAACACCGAAGCTCGGGCTCGCATCGTTGCCAACGTGCCGACTCTCTGGCGCCGACGACGAGACCGGCGTCTAGGGATTTCGAGCTGGCGATGTTCACGTTCTCTTATTGGATATTCGACATTAAAGTTTTTGAAACGAGGTCAAAGTTACAAAAGTGAACAGATTTATTAGATTTCGATAAAAGAAATCGTAGATAGTGGATTTCTTCACTTTTGTAATTTTCAGCTGTCCCCTTTTGGAGGATTGACGAAAAAATTTAATTTTGCTATAAATTGAGGCATTGCTGCGATTTAAAGTTACATTATTTCGTAAGAATTATGTAACATTACATTATGTTACATATTTTCTAAGAATTAGAAAAAGATAAGTGAAGTGAACTGAGATTAAAATTAATCTACATTGATAGCAATAAATATTAAAACTAGAAAGAGATAAAAAGTAAAATTAAATCAAGATTATATGGGCCGGTATCACAGTCTCCGATTAACGTTGATTAACGTGATCCTCCGATTAAACTCACTCTGCATCTCTTTCTAACTGTCCCCCTAGAAAGAGACGAAGAGTGAATTTAATCGGAGGATCACGTTAATCGGAGACTGTGATACCGGCCCTGTACCTTTAATCTAAACTAGTAAAAATGATATTCCAAAGTAAATATCCGAGAATCTATCGCTGCTTGAAGAAATGATTGCGAATATATCGAAAACATAACGAGAAACGACACGATCGATAGCCAATCATAGCCGTTGTCATAGATCTGTTCGCGTTGCCTGCACTTTTTTGCACTTTAATATCCTCGCTCTCTCTTTCTCCAACGTCCAATATATATTTATCTCGTTTTAAGTGCAGGCATTTTTGGGAATTTTCAACAACGCTCGAACAAATCTCCGTGCCGTCGCGTAACTACATTACGACGATGCACATTGCACCAGCCCATCAAGCTCATTATCTCGAGCAGCGTATATTTCATGCCGTAGTACTCGCTCTTTTTTTTCTCCTTCTTTACGCTTTTTTCACCGCCATGGGATAATTTTGATTTTCCCGAGACTCATCGTCGCGATCGAAGGTTAATTGTCCCGCCTTTAATTCTAAGCCAGGGGACCCGCTAGGATAATTCCGCGACGGAATTCCGAGAGCCCGAGCGCGCGACCCGCGGCCCAAAACGAGAAATGGATACCGAGCACGTACTGAGGAGCGACATCGGGCAATGCCTGAAATTGATAGTGTCGGGGAACGACGCGGCCGTCAGCGACGGCTGGCTGATGCTGCAGAATCTGCAGGAACGCGAATTCGGCCAGCTGACCGACTGCGAGGACACCCTGCGGGATGTCCTCAGGGGCGAGATAGCGAACGTGTCGCAGGTGGCCAAGATCATGGCCTGGATGTCGGGCCGCATCGCCGAGAAGCGTTTCAACATCAATCCCATATCGAACGACGTCGCCCATCTGCTGCGGAACACGAGGATCGACGATATGTCGCATCTCACGGAGATCCTCAACGCCCTCGCGGATCACCGGGCGTACCTGCCCAGGTCGGCGAATCACACGAAACTCTGCGAGGCGATAGTCACGAGCCTGTCCACCTTTCAGATGCCCTTGGAGCCGAAAAAAATATCCGAGTTCTACGACAACACCGCCAAGATCCAGCACTTTCTCAAGGCGCTCTGTTCGAACACAAAGAACGGCGAGCGTGACATTCTAATGTTTACCTGCCTCCAAACCCTGTACAATATCATATCGGACACAAACAGAAAGCCGGAACCCGGCCCGGGGCTCGCTGCCATATTGCAGCTGGTGGAAGCTTCCGTTATTCCACAGGCGGTCGACTGGATTCTGTCCCAGTCGCATACCGATCATCAGCTGATACAGGCCCTGAAAGTTCTGTGCAATTGGCTCCCGAAATGGCTTGAGGATCGACTCGGCGTTTGGATCATGGAGTTCATACGTGGCTTGGAGAAGCAGCACAAGTATTCCACCCTTCTCGAGCTTACGGAATCTTCGATAGACATGCTGGTGTTGATGTGCCGAGTGTTGCTGGTACCTGTGATCCGTCAAAACGCTTCCAACATTATATTTTACATCTTGAAGAGGCAGAGCTCGTTGTCGTTCGTACAGAATGTGGCCAAGAGGATACCGGCGTTGATAAAGGACCTGATGAAGGAAGATTCGGACTCCAGTAAGGAGTGCATACAGAATTTAGTCGACATCATGAAGGTATACAGCAAGAGATTTTCTACCTGCATACCTTGCGGAAACACAGAAAATTATCCTTTCCCCGTACTACCGAGAATGCAAGTCGTCAGAGAGCTCTACAGGGAGCCGGTGTGGATAGACGAGACAAAGGAATTTGAACCGATCGTGGAGCCGGAGAGGCCGTTGTCTGGCAAAGTCGGGCTGTCCAATCTCGGAAACACTTGCTATATGAATAGCGTTTTACAAGCCTTATTAATGACCCGACAGTTCTGCCAAGAAGTATTGAATTATCGTCCTCTGAACGAATCGGGTAAAACACCCCTGCTGGAGAAACTTCAAAATCTGTTTGCATTACTGTTGTATTCCAAGAGAATATGTTTAGCGCCAACTGAGGTATTGCGATCGTCGCGACCGACATATTTCTTACCTGGGCAGCAGCAGGACAGTTCAGAATTTCTCTGGTTAGTATATTACTCTTGTCCCCTATGAGCTTTTGCTTCAAATTATAATTAAAAAAATTTTTTATTTGTCATCTCTGCATATAAATGCAAATTTGGATATTAAGAAAGTTCATAAATCAATCAGTATAGTTGAATAAAATTTATTTTATGTTTATTCTACATTAATATAATCAATTGTTAATAAAAATTCTCTTTCCAGTCATCTTTTGGACGTTCTGCATGAGCAAGAGAAATCCGCCCATTCAAATTGTGGAGGAAACGATAGCGCAGCGAAATGCAAGATTGAGAAGCAGGAAGACGACGAGACGTTGTCGATGGAACCAACAAAAAGTATTATTAAACGTTGGACCACTGAAGAAGATCTAACAGAAGGCTTGGCCTTGCAACGGAAAACGCAATCATTGGCGGACTTTACACGAGGTGATTTTCTATATATATGGTTAAATAGATTGTAAGACATGCTTTCTCAAAGTCTCCCGATTTTACTGTTTGTATTTACATCTACATTCTGTATTTGACTTAAACATTTTGAATGTTTATTTTTTTTTGTAACAGGTGAAGAGCTAGGACAACGGCTTAGCGATTCTCATTCGGATTCGACTGACAGCGGTATACAATCCGTAGGTGGCGAAGAAACGGGCACATACACGTCTCTCGTACACAGAGTGCTGGGCGGAGAGTCCCAGATCACTCACCAATGCGCACAATGTGACACCAGTTCTCGCAACACGGACAAATTTCGCGACCTGCAGTTGTGCTTCCCCGAAGAGATACAGGAGAACCAAGAGGTTTCCGTTCAGGATCTCATCAACTATTATCTCACGCCGGAGAAGCTCACGGGGGAGAACAAGTATCGATGCGACAAGTGCACGAAATTATGCGACGCGCAGAGGATCATTACGATCTTGCAAGCGCCCGCGCACTTGATCCTAACGTTGAAACACTTTCGATACGACTTCGATTCACGATTAAGGACAAAACTTCGGCACAAAGTAGTATATAACGATACCATACAGTTGCCGGTGTCGGCGATACCGTACACCGTAGCGGAAACGTATCACTTGTATGCCGCTGTCGTTCATTCCGGATACAGTATGGATTACGGGCACTATTTCACGTACGCTTGCGATTCCAAGCAGACTTGGTACAAATTTAACGACAGTTTCGTAACGCAAACCACGTTCGAGGACTTCAAGAGCTTGAAACCTCCCGACACGCCCTATATATTGTTTTACGAAAAGTCGGGAGCCCATGACGGGCTCTACGAGGACGACAAGCCCGAATTGTCGACTCTAAGTAAACGTATTCAGGAATTGATAGCGAATGACACTACAGATTATATTGAGGAGCTGCGACGTCGAGCGATGGCGTCGCAACGTAGTCAACTTCCGGCAAAGCCTTTGAGACAGCATAACAATTCCGACGATGATAATCCGCCCCCCAGTAGCTGTCGCGGTGCAATCGACGTCCCGGCGAATCGGTTTCTTTATTGAATCTGTTACAACACGAACGGCGACGCATCTTGCCAATTGTAAACAACTCTGTATTTGTTCTAAGTATTTTATATATATATATACATAGATAAAAAAAAAAAAATCGCAATCAGCCTGTATAATCGCAGAAAGTCGCGTTTTATGGTTCTGTACCATATCGTATCGCTGTGGAAAATTTCATTAAGAATTGATATTAGATTTTACATCTTACGTTTACCAAGTGGAATACATATATCACTGTACATGTACATCACACTACTGTAACTCGACGATAGTTACGCTGTCCGGAAAGTAGTTATGCAGCTCTGCAAAATAGTGCGAAGTGCAATGATAACCAGAACTCGAATCTGTGCAAAACGGATATGTACATAACATATAAATGGATACACATACGAATGATAATTACACGAATGAGCAAATACGTTCATACATGTACGAGGGATGAAACGTATTAAGACTAAAAAACAAATTAGTGTTTTTATTTATTAATCGCTAATAATGTATTTGTATTATAATGTGTTCAGCATATTTTTAAATCAGTGTCTCTCGGTTGTTTTTAAATTTATGTATTATTGAGAAGAATTATACATTGGAACATCTCAAGTTTTATTTTTATCATTATTTCGTTTTTATAAAATTTTAAGTTAACTGAATGCGTGGGTGTATGCCTATGTGTGCGTGCGTATATGTGTGCACTATTAAATTATGTTTCCTTAAATACAACACTTTTTATTTTACCTCGGCAGATATATTAAACATTTTCGAAGCAACTATAATTTTATTACATGCGAAGTGTTATTAGTTTTTGTTATTTAATTATATAATTAATTTTTATATGATCAAAAAATTCAATATTATGTTTTTTTTATTTTTTTAAAAGTAAATTTTAGTATATTTATGTTCGTTTCGATGAAGCAGTTATTTATTTATTACATCTGGCGAAAGTTGTTCAGTCAGCATTTGAAGTACCTTGAAGAGAAAGTTTCTGAGAACATTTATTTTTTGTTTTCTTGAAAATAACTCGGTTAAATTATTTCTGAATTATTATTTCACTAGGAGTCAAAAATCAAGGGTGAGCAAATAGTAAGTGCCTCACTCTACGTATACAAGATGTTACAAGATTCTACCGATAAAAATCTTTTAGTGTTCTTTATCAATAGATATAATATTCCTGAAACTTTATGTCGGTAGAATTTTGTGAAATTCTGTATATGTTTCTATATATAAAGTGTAAAAATAAATTTCTCTCGATAATTAAGTAACTACAGTTCTATATATATAGCTAGTTACTTAATTTTATATATATATAATATTGTTGATGTTAATAAATAATCATCATAACATCGTTAAACTTGAAAATCGATCACTCGCAGATTTTATAATACATCGTAAATTTTACATATTTATTAAAGGAAGTGTCATCCACGGAATGTTTGTGCGAAGTTACCAGTGTTGTTACAAAAATGTTAAGGAAAAAAAAAGAGAAATACGATCATCGGCTGTGGTTCTTTGTACATACATGCGTTGTGTTATTACAAAACAGTATTTATTAAGTACAAGAGATATTACCTGATTTAACATTGTTGTAATTGTTACGTTGCGATTGCTTGTAAGCTTATTGAATGCACCTTGTCGTAAAAAAAACATAACTTATAAAATAAAATTAGCATAGTTAATAGGTACATGTATATATAATATGTATAAGCGTATGCGTCTTTTTACAATATAATATATGCGATGTTTGTCTAAATGTGCCACACTGAGCCTTTATTTATTATCATTCGATATTCATTGTTTCGTACTTATATTTAAAGTTGTGGATCTTCTTTCTAATTAACGAAGAGCGTATTTTTAAAAATAGTAATTGAACGTATAACACTATAATATTAGCACTCGTTTATAAGTTATAGCAAGATAAAAGTTCTTCACACGCTTTAAAATTACAAAAGTCGAGAGAATATATTTGTTTTATAAATAATTTGTTTTAATTATGAGGGTACCATGCAACATATACATTCCAAACTCTTCGTCAATCTGTGATAACTTTTTACTGTCGAATTGACAATATTAATTTTTGAAACTTATTATGGAAACGGATATACGCGGACTGTTTAGTTTTATTTATAATTAAAAATATACATATACTGTACAGCTTCTGTTAAGGCTGCAATATTCTAGCGGGTACGGTTAATGTTATACATATAATATTAAAATAATTAAATTATATTTGTGAAAGAGAGAAAAGAAAGATCCATGCATTTATTGTCAATGTCAACTAGAATTAATTGTGCGATATTTAATACCATTGGAATATAGTTCGCTGAAAGATTATAATGTAAGCTTATTAATTATAATAAATTTTCTACTAAAAATGTGACGAGATAATTATGTTGTTTTTGCACACCGCTGCCGTTTATTTATTCAAGACAGACAGATACGAGACATTCTGTGATAACGCGATAAAAAAGGAGTTAAAACAATAATATTATGCATTTAATAATATTTTTTAATGGAGTATCTTATTATTAAATATCTTATTATACATATAATAAGATATTTAATATGAATTCATACGTTATGCGCAATACGATATTTAATCATTAAGATCACATAACAATTCTTCATCTTCAGGCATCTCAAAAACATTTTTTTTTTTCTTAAATGTCTTAAAGACTTTATCATTAATGTCATAAAGTCGTTTTTCTGAACTTAATGACACGTTAGGAAAATTTTAGGACACGATAATGTTCCTTTTTGTTTGATAATGGCAATTTTATATCAAACTCTTGAAATGCTTTAATAGATAAAGGTGATATGATATTATCTACATCATTTTATACATCTTGGACAGTAGAACTCATCGTCACAAATTCAATCATTTAATATTTGTTCGCGGCGTGTGATTGTATTAAAAATATGAAGAAGGTATATCTCGCCGCTATAACTGGTATGTACACATTGGGATAATTACTGAACAAAAAGACATTTTTCGACAGAATTACTTGATATTCATTTAATTATTACGCAGAACTTAAACTTAACTTTTTTTATAACTTAAATTATAAACTCTTTTCTGTAACTAAACTTATTTATAAGTATAATAAAAGCTCAAAAGATTAAAAATCAATCAGAAAATCAAAAGCGTGGAGCCATAACAATGTATTTTTGTAGTATATTATTTATTACATCGCACATAGCTTGCCATTTCATCTAAGCAATTATAATCGCGTAAAAGAGTCACGGTGCGGTTTCGCTTCGCTTATACCTGGCGTGAGACTACCGTGTCTTTTGATTATTTATTAAATTATTTATTGAACAAGTGCAGATTTTATTATGCTAATTTTAAATTATTATATGTCTCTTAGCTGCATAAACGAAATTATTAGAATTAAAAGAATTTCACAAGTGAAATTATTGAATAAAGAATAATCTTTGTAAATAGGATCTATAAAAAATCTTTATAAAAATTGTTTTTTCTTTTATTTAATAAAAATTAATAAAATTACTGACATATATTAAATCCTCTTCGAAACTTATTATTTTAATAGGAAATCTCGGTATGCTGTCGGTCGGCCAATTTATCGGTTGGGGATCGCCATCCTTGCCTTTACTGATAAATGGTGGTGATGTTGACTATTCCGTACGTTTGAACCTCGAAGAAGCCTCTTGGGTGGTAGCCTTACTTTCTTTGGGTGCCGCCACGGGTTGCGTTATTTCTGCATTGATGGTGAATGTCATCGGCAGGAAGAACACCATGCTATTTACAGCTGTGCCCTCGATAATCGGCTGGTTGATGATAGTCTTCGCAACATCAACGTGGGTAATAATTGCTACATATTCATCTAGGTACATCCGAGTACTTTCTACAAAATGATATGCCGGATGTGTAAAAGAGCATTGCAAGTCGAAAATTAAAATATTTGTGTGATGGGTAACACTTTCTGTACATATATCGTATGTATAAGATATAATTGTCGTAAAATTCTAAGCGCCTCAATTAATCAGATCAAATTAAGATTCAGATAAAACTGATAACGTACGCTTCATAGATAATACATTGTTAGCAATAACGTAAATTTTTCATGTGACTAATTGTTGTATACGATTTTTTCGTAGATTGTTATCGATTTTATCAAACATGTTATAATAGAATAATAAATGCTCACGATTTATTACACATTTTAAGATAACGATGACAACATGAGTTTATTAAAGTGTCCATAAAATTTAAACTAAAACTGATTTTTAAATTAAATTAATCACAAATATGGGGTTTTTAACTGTGTATATAGAAGCAAAAAAAGAGATTCATAGTATCATCTTGAATAAGTTTCCCGAGATAGGGACCAATTTGGATCGTTCAATACCTTTATCATCTCTTTTCTGCTTCGCAGGAGCTATACATATCGAGGTTTACATCCGGACTGGGAATGGGCATCGCTTATACAGTCACGCCGATGTATTTGGGCGAAATATCGCCGGCAGATATCCGCGGTAATTTAGGATCCATGCTGACGGTTGCTGTGAAACTCGGCACTTCGATCGAGTTCATAATAGGCCCGTTTCTTTCGGTGAGAAATCTCGCCCTCGTCTCTTTGGCGGTCCCGTGCTTGTTTGTGGTAGCTTTTGTCTGGCTACCGGAATCCCCGTACCACTTGATGCGCTGCGACAACAAACAGAAAGCTATAAACTCTCTTGTTCAATTGAGAGGCAAAAAGGACGTTTACAAAGAAGCGGACAGTATCGAGCAATCCGTAAAGACTGATTTGGCTAATGAAGCTGGTTTCCGTGAGCTCCTATTTGTGCCAGGAAATCGCAGGTATGACGTCAAATTTCAATCTGTCGTCGCGTCAGCGAATCAATATGAAACTTTAAAATAAGATTCCTTGCTGTAGCACGAATAAGTAAATAACTATAGATATCAGATTTAAAAATTTTACTAATAATTATTACAAAATCGTTTTTCTTTTTAATGAGTCATATTTCAATAAAGTTAAAACTATCGTTCTCTGATAACAGAAGGATGCAATTGATAATTGGTCCGAATGATTTTTACAGAGCCTTAATAACGTTAGTGTGTCTGGGCATGACTCAACAGTTGAGCGGCTCGCAAGCCGTGTTGCAGTATGCTCAAATGATTTTCGATCAGGCAAACGGTAATCTGGAAGGCAAGTACTTGACTATGATACTGGGCGCCGTGCAGATAGTCTGCTCGATCGTCTGCATGACGATCACCGATTGCAGCGGCAGGAAGTCATTGCTGACGATCTCCGCTGTCGGTTCGGCCTGCTCCACCGCCATGGTCGCGACGTACTTTAATCTTCGATATAATCACGTGGATACCAGCAAAATCGTGTGGTTGCCCGCCACCGGCGTGATTCTGTACGTGGTCATGTACGCCCTGGGCCTGGCGGCGTTACCGTTCACCATGGCCGGCGAATTGTTCCCCACGAACGTGAAGGCCCTCGGCAATATGATAGGCATAACGACGACGCATGTCACGGCCTTTGTCGTGACGAAATTGTACCCAGTCATAAGCGAGGGTGCCGGTGTGCACTCGCCATTCTGGATATTCACCGCATGCAGTCTCGCCGGTGCTTTATTCACGCTTCTTTATGTACCTGAGACCAAAGGCAGGACACTGGAGCAGATACAGGAGAAATTGCACGGTTTGTCGAAACAGGGAGGAGTCGAGAATGGGGTATCTCCGCATGTCAATCATCCATCGACGAATATTTGAAGAATATTTGCGAATTCTAATAGTTGGATAAATAAAAAAAGACTCGCGATATAATGAAAATAATAAGTAACAAGTACAAAGGAGCCTTGAAGAATTTAACGCGGAAGTTTTTATCTAAGACTACTATGACACTGCCCTTATCAGCTCTGGTAAAAATAATATCTGCATTGTTGCTGGAGGAAATGTTTAATGGATACATTAACTTGAAGAGTGTTGAGTTAATAGAATTATTGTTAGAAAAAATACCAACAAGCATACATATTGTTTGGTTAGGCACGATAGCATTTTATCAAATGTATATCCCTTATAGAAATTTAATACTGTAAGTGATTTTTTGGCTAGTAATTAATCATTTAAAAACATTATTAAAAGCACTGTTAATAGTGCTTTTAATAGTGCTTTTAAATGATTAATCACTAGCCAAAAAATCACTTACAGTATTAAATTTCTATAAGGGATCTATGACTGATGCCATTTAGTTTTGAGTTTATTTTTAGTAGAATATTTCTTACTGTCGTTATTTGTTTATACGGAAGAAAGTAATGTGTAATATTTTATAGAAAAAAAATTTGCCGCTTATCTTTTGAATTAATTACTTTTTAAATCTCTGTGAATATATATAGACTTCCAGCACTGGAAATCTATAGTACATACACATAACGTATACTATAGATTTTCAGCGCTGGCAATGAATTTAGAAACTCAGACATTCTTTAATTCATTATCTGATATGAAAAGCGCCGTTTATAATTTTAACTGCGATGATTTATTTTACTTCGAATTTTCGATTTGTTTTAAGATATTTATATAGCGGAATTATTTCATATTTCTTTAGCAAACTTTGTATATATTCGCTTGTCTCTAATGTCTTCAATGTTGCAGAGTTATGGTATCACGATGCGAAGAAAACTAAATTAATAAATTTTATCATTTATTTATAACTGCGTTTATTTCATTTTCTTTTCAATAGTATCTTCTTTACCTTTATATTTCTTCTTCTGCAGTCTACTTTCTTCTTAATTTTAATTTCTTAACATTTCTGCATTTATTAACAAATTTCCTCAAATTTATTCTTTTTTCTTTGATTACCTATCATCTCGAGCACTGAGAAATTTCTAACTCTTTTCTTGCGAATATTGTTATAAAATAGGGCAAGGAGATAAGTAAATATCTGTATTAAGTTTTTTTTTTACACAAAAAATACAAAGTTGATATACATTTACACAATGACAGTACAGGAGATCATACAGTAATCACATATATATATATTGATATCGTTAATATAAAAATAACAAAATGTTATTGAACTCAAGGTATTGGTTTCAATTTCATCTTTATTAATATTTAACGTCCGACGGAATCGTGCTTGGGGACGATTTTCGAGTCGGGATTTCTTCGGGACGCGACGAAAAAACCTCGAATGACTTTTTTTTCGTCGAACGCAGCGCGCGTAAACAAGCTCTTGGCGCGCGAAATTCCTGGAAGCCGGTGTCCGCGCGAGCGAATCATCAATCGCGCTGCACTTCAGGGGGGTGCGAGCGGGGTGCGCACTGCGCTCCCGGCAGTCCGTTGTCCATTCGGCCGCCCGCTGGATCGCGGTCGATCGCGATCGCTCCGCGTTTCTCGTCGTCGTTTACCCGGTTTACTCTTCCGCGACGTGTTTCGCGGCCGGATCTTTTAACAGTCAATCGCCCCGGCGCGGGCGCGGGTCCGTGAACGTACGTGAACGAACGCGATCGACACAACGTTCGATACGCTCATCGCTCGAGTGACCGAGGTCCGAGCGAATCGCCATTGTTACGCTTCATTACTCCTATTTTATCGCGCTCGCGCGTCGATGGTGAATCTCGCGTATTTGACGTACGAACGTCGAGAGTGCCGAGTTCAGTGAAGGGTAATCGTCTCGGGTGCGTTAATCAACGCGGGCAAGTGTAATTAGTGTCGGCAGAGATTCGTTGACCAACGAGACGACCCGTCGGATCGTGTAGAGACGTCATGAAGTTGGTCGGAGTCGGAGTCCGTCATCGGAGTCGGTCGGAGTTTGTGTGCCCGGGTGTCGCGAGAGCGAGGATCGAGTATCGACGCCATCGACGGGGACTGACAGGATCATCGAGGGATCGCCGAGAAGGATTACGAATTACGAAGAATTACGAGGTTGGTCACTTTTAGTCGGCGTCATCCGTCATATTCGTCATAATCGCGTGATTTTCAAGCAGTTTCCCATTATCTTATGAAGATTTATTTGTACATATTTGCTGTACATCATCCCATTGAACGTTATGTAATCGATATACTGTCTATTCGGCTGTCGCCATTATACAGAGAAATTTGAATTAATATTTTGTTTTATCACACTTAATATCAGAATTATAGTGTTGGCACTGTGTAAATAACAGCGCCGTCGTTCGGTGACGTCGGGAATACCATAACTTCGAGTTCCGCTCGGTCCTTTGTGCTGTTTTGACAAAGATACTCTCGGAGATCTTCCACGAATTTCTGAACTCTGTTTTTATCGACGAGCGCCACGATACAGCCGCCCCAACTGCAATACGGAAATTTCACTTTCATTATGGGGCATAAAAGTGACAATAATGTGTGTGTGTGTGTGTGTGTGTGTGTGTGTGTGTGTGTGTGAAATTAATACAAAATAAAATAACATTGAGTAAATTATTAATATATAATATCCGATAAATTTTCCCTCGTTACAAAAAGCATTTGGCACAGCAGAGAATTCAATCTAGAGATAATTTACACTTTTTTGCCGCGTACGAGAAACTATTATAGCGTTTTATCTCGGTGTAATAATATACTTGCCCTGCTCCTGTGAGTCGAGCGCCAAATGCACCGCAAAGCATGGCCTTTTCGACGAGCGCATCCACACTAGGATGGCTGCACTCGTACAATTTACGGAGACTGGTGTGGCTCTCCGACATCAGGTTGCCTAGTTCTTGAAGCGTCTTGTCTCCTCTACATGTGTCATAACGAGGGTTTTCCTTGTTTATACGGCAGAACGCGCGTACTCTACCGGCCTCTGTGATGTAAAAGCAGTGGTGCAGTTAATTAATCGAGGCGAGTTTATTGGCCATCGCGCTTTTCAACATGGTAAATGATTCAATGTAACATTTAACAGGTATTTGCAGAGTGTTTAATGTGACGCTAATTGGATTCGACGTTAATTAATACGCGCGTAGAATTTGTTGTTGGAAAAGGGACAGCTATAAGTAAATAGAAGAGAAATGAATATAAATTTTAAATATTTCATGACCAGATTATTTTTTTGTACGATTAAGTTTCTGCGGCATTTAAGTTTAGGATTCATATCGGTGTTCAAATCGTGTAAAAGTCGCAATTGATATATGTCCCGCAAGATCATTCATAGAACAATGTATATGATTGATTATAATTATCGGTGCAGTGTCGTGCACAAAATCAGGAGGTACTTCGGAGACTCGATCTGTAACTTTTCACGTTGTTTTTCCGCCGTTGATGGTATAGTATTGACACACAGATAAGATGGAAAATATTTAAATACTTTTATAACACAGTTAACACACAAGACAAACAAAGTTGAACTTCTAACTTTTTTAATAGTACATCTTCGAACGTTTTTTTTCTCAATGAGCGCGAAGTTTGCGGGAAAATGTAACGTGGTCTTTGTTCGCCCGGAAAGAATTAAGAATATATTGGAATATAAAAATAAGGAAGAGTTTAAGCTCTTTTGATTTATCGGATTTAAAATCGCGTTTTGTGATTTAATAGCGCATGAAAATTGATGCTTTTACCTTGATAAACGTGCAGAGCCCGCTGTTGCAACTTGAACGTTTGCGAACTATTAAAGGAACTGACGAGAGGCGTTCTTTTCTTCAATTGTTCGTAATTCATACCGAGGCTCTCACAGATCTACGAGAAAAATATACCATCGATAATGGTCCTTTGATTCATCGTTAACGACAAGACATTCGCTAGACATCAATTTATTTAACACGATTGAATAATTCATGTAAAATATTTTTTATCCTCTTTATTATTTTTTATATCACGATTTATGAAATTTTTTGGCGCGTTTCTTTAATGATCTTTATTAAGATCTATGCTCCCCCTTGAGAACTGTACAGAAGAAAAAAAACTCTCTTTATTTATTGCGTAACAATATAGTGTACCTCATCAATAGTATACGGTTCTTCGTGCAGTTCTGTCATTACTACAGTAACCATCTCGTCCAAGTCTAAGCGGAGTATCTCCTGAATTGCCATTAAACTTTGAACACTTTCCCAATATTTACTCCAGTCCATATTGGGATCCATATTGGAATCCACACTGGAATCCATATTGGGACCCATATTGGAACGATATACATAACTCTTGAATATTTCTTTCATATTTCTTTTCTTGGCTATCATCTAAACACAAATGAGAGATTTTACTCATTATCAATTGGGGAAAGGGAGATCGCAATGTGAGAGTGATGAATAATATAATTAATTGCATATTTTCGTGAAACTTTTATTTCTCCTTTTACATTATTATGTCCTTAAATGAAGAATATCTTTAGAAA
>NW_020225791.1:159597-196530 GCF_003070985.1 Temnothorax curvispinosus
TTTTTTTTATGGATATTTAAAGAACTTCGCGACATTTGAACCGAAAAGGTAAATTATATCGGGTCTTATAATCACGTTAATTATATTCTAAATTGACATTTGGAAATATATAATAATAGTTGCAACGAAAATTCCTTTTCTTGGGGGAGAAATGCGACATTAATATATACATACATAAAAATATAAATACCTGTGCGGCTAATCGACATTCCGCAACTCTGAGATTGTAGTCGGCGGTCGAGGCTTTGTTGTGATACGCTTGACTATGCGCTATTACGAACACAGCGGATTCTGTCAACGTTACGTCAGTTGCGCGTAGGGGTTCATCCGAGGGAAACTCTATCAACTTGGCCTTACCTTTACAAACAGAAAATATCGCGAAAAAATGAGACATTGACAGCTTTTTAACACGATTCTAGAGTCTCGTTTTAAACGCGATCAAACAGTTCTGGCGAATTACTTTAATTAAATAGATTAATTTATGAGATTTTCTTTTTAGATTTAATTTTTAAAAATACGTTTTATAAAATTTTATAACGGGTAATATGTGATTTACAATACGTAATGTACGATCAATAAAAGTCAAGATTACCTGCTTTCGCAAGAAAAGCGATAGCCTGATCCATTCCGCCACCTTGAGTGCCGATGTGTCTCTCTGCTCGAGCACTAAGAGTCGCTAATTCACGCTTTGACAATTGACGCTGCAATACAAAGAACTTGAATAATAATATTTTTTATAGTAACGATTATAATTTATAGTGATAATTTATAAAAAAGATAATAATGCATATTCATGATCTGAATAAAATAACAAAGAGTTTGCGGAGAACAAACTTAAAATGAAAACTGTCGAAATCTGGACATAAGATTTATATAGAAAGCTGAGACGTATATACATAAGGTAATGACGCACGAAGAACAATAAAAAAAATTAAACTATCTCAAAGATTCGCGGTGGCTATGTCGCCTTTAATATCTATTCGAGTAAACACGAAAAACATCGTCATCGTCAAAGGAAATAGGATTTATATCCAAAAGAATGTTATACGAAGCAGTGATTGGTAATTTGATTCACTCGGCTCTCGGCTAAACACAATACCTCTCAACACTTAATACTTGACATCGACAAATACGATATCGTTTTTACGTTTGTAGCAGATCTGCTGGAGGAAAGTTTAATTAGAGAATTTTATATGAAGGAATTGTGTCGGGGTAACTTTGCATCAAAGTGAGAAACATCTCTAGAGCCAATTAATGTGTAAAAAAGTAATTTGCAAACTTTAGTTTTGACATTTACGCGCAGCACTCTGTTAATTATTTTTTTAGATGACACGCTTATGACATTATTTCTGTAATATGGGGCAGAAAGTATAATATTTAACATCTTGCGCATAAGATAAATAATTAAAGCGCTCACCTGACTAGCATGTATGACCGAAAGGAGCGCGGCCGAGACCAGCGCGCTAGAACTGGAAAGGCCAGAATTAGGGGGAATGTTTCCCCATACCGCAGTCAGAATTCCCGTTGGAACAGACGTCGCTGGGATTGCCTCCAGTGCTCCTTTCACACCACATAGAAAATATTTGTACCACGCTGATCCGCTCTCACTATCACTAATACAAGATCTGAAATGCGCGATTATGCTACGTTTATAGAAATTTAACCCTCAGCATCACAAGAAAGATTATTACAGTATTTATTAAATATTTTATTCGGATATTTAGCCTTTTTTCCCTTTTGTCAGGTTATTACGTAATAATTAACGCGTAATATGAAAAACCGGAATATCGATAATGGTCCATTTTTGGACACCAATTTTGTTATATGATGTTATATGTTATATCCGGTGGTTGAGCGAAATTGAATAATGAATGAGATTAAGAAAATTTATATTATCTTCCTCAGTATTATACCGGGAGTAAAAAAAGCGCGGAGGTAATTTAATCCAAACGACAGCCAGGTTATACGAGGACACGATGTCATCTTCTTATCTTATATTACGTAACACGGATCCATTGGTCATTTTTTATATTTTTTTTATCCGGTTTTCACATCGTGAAATAACAATCTTGCTTTTCATTCAAATTAATTTAATCGCGAGATGGAAAGGGATTTTATCTCAACTAATATGAACGCACGTACGCTGTAAAGATAAATTGCACGTAATTCTATAGCTTCAGCGTCATAATCCAAGATAGTCGCGGTAAGAGATCAGCAGACTTAAATTGTTAGGGGGACTATAAGTGCCTATATAAGTGCATAAGACCACAACTGCGAGCACGACAACGCGTTGCGGAGGAAATGTTATATGTCACGTGCGGTATACTGCGTTGTATATTAGACACGTTGTGTATCGCAAGATCTTAGTAATCTCAGGAAAGTTTCTTTAAATGTGTCGCTTAGTTTTTACGAACTATTATAAAGTTATTGGCGGAATAAACAGTTATTTCTTTATTATAAAGTTAATTAACAAGTCTTCAAACTTGTACTATAAACTATTGACTATAATATTGTTCTCTGAATAAACTTGTTAGACTCTTATCAAATTGTACTCACTCCACGTTCTCGAAACTGCATCGGAAATCCTTGTATTTAGGATCTACGTTGGTGAGATGAATCTCATTATCTTTCGATGTCGCAACCGCGATAAGGATATTTTGTTCAATGGCCATTGGAAGGACGGCATACCCGCAGTAATCGATGTGCTCGCCTATCAGATTCACCCTGTAACAAAACAGAAATATTCGTAAATGTATTTATCGTTACTAAAGCAGTTTACAAAATCTTTAGAAGCTAATTATAAAACTTAAATGCTGCCTTTCAAAAATAAAGATATAAATTTAATTGCATGACAATTATAGTATCCGTATTAAATTATACGTAATACATTGTGTAATTAATTTTATATTAAGTATTTGGTAGAGCTTATAAGAAAAGATAATTTATTATCAAAAAGAAACTTATACCTTCCTGGTACTCGAACGAAGAAGGATGGCTCCACGTTGTATTTCGAGGTAAAATGAGCGGCTAAGGTCTTTAATCGCGGTAAAATATCGGCAGAGGGTGCCAAGATGGGCACATAGTCTTTGATGGAATCCCCGATATTCTCTTCTTTATCAACGATAGCAATATGGGACATTTCTAATAGCTATATACCTGCGCAGAGACATAAGAATTAAGACTTCCTAATACTGTGAGATGCTTCGTCCAATTATCCCAAATGGAATAATTCGCATTCGCATTACACCTTTTTGAAAGTTCCGTTATTATTTCCATCGCACAATTAGTTTAACGAAATTACGCCGTTACACGATGCGGTTGCATGATTAAATACCGTGTTTTGGTATTGACGGTAACTTTGTTAGTAATTAGGAATATTAGGATACTGTTTCAAGTTAAGCTACAGGAAATACATTGAGTAGGATATGTTTGCAGCGACATTGCTGGGTAATTTCTATTTAAACCTCTTATTCTCAATATAACTATACGATTATGTAACAAGAAATACCTTCAAAAGGCATTATATATAATTATATAGCAATATAATATTAATTTCTGTCCATATATATCTAATTTAAAATGTGTAACACATAACATGTAATATAGCTGAATATGTAGTAATATATTAAATATATGGAAATTGTGCGGTTGACAATTTTTATTAGAAGGCGAAATGAGAATATTTCCACGAAAATAATTGATAACTGCCCTCGGTCGTATCATACTGCGGTGACCTTTTTATAAGATAAAAACAAACATATATTAATAAACAATAAAGTATATAATAAATTCCTTGCGATTAAATTTCATTACCGTGTGAAGCCTCTAATTCTCGCGGCTCACTGCGGTGCTTTTATTCAAACGTTCATTATTATTGAGATCGCAGAGTACACAAGCTCTGCTTCACATCGTGAAATTATTGACGAGTTAATGCGGCATTATATAAACTGAATAAGATTTATGGAGCCACTATATAATGCATGACGGCAGAATTGCATTTGTGCCGGAAATGGAATGGTCAATGCAGCAACATACTGACCTAACATAACGTTTTACCTTTACGAGTTTCTTTCGTTGAAGATATTTCTTCTTCGTGCTATTTCCTAAGATATTGCAAGCACAATGAAAACTTCCATATAATACATTACAATAAACAGACATTGTTTGCAGTTTGCATATAATCCAGCTTATAAGCTTTAGTATTCGTTTCTTTTATCAAATGATAAGATATACAAATGATAATGTCATCAATATGGTCGAGTGTTACCTGGTACTTCAAAGTATATATCAATCATTATCAAATTGATATTTTAGATTCGGATAATGCACGTTATGCACAAAAAAACTCGACCATCCAGTAATTTATTAATAAGGTAACTCTCTGTCGAGCTCAAATATTGCTCTCTCTCTTTTTCTGATTTAGTATATCAGAGTTTAGTACGATAATTTGAACTGCCGACTGGCTATTCACGGTTTCAATATATGTTTTTAAAGACATGTAAGGAATCGATTTTGCCGTAAATGTTATTAATTCATAATCGATAATTATATAATTACCAATACAGATGGTTAGTGTGATAAATTTCATTAAAATAATCATCTTTACTGGTAATTTTACATAATTGCCAGAAAAACGATTAACTTGCATTTATTACATTTGTCAATTGAATACTGGAGATTATTCATAATTATCAGTAAATATGATAAATTGAATGAAAATATAAATTTACCAAAATGATTGGCAATTATTGTATAATTGCCAAATTAGTTAAATTTATAATAACAGATATATATGATATACATATTGTCTCCGATATTTTCTGTATTTTATCTACGATTCCTTTGTATCTTATCTATGATCTTTTTTGGCTTTTCGTTAATAAAAATACGAAAACATCAACAATTTATTTACAAGTTATAAATAACTAGAAACCAAGTGTTCAAATAATTCAATATGTTGACGAAAAAGAGCACCGCAGCTAGATATGTTTTAGTACACAAGCGTATCAAATATTTTTTTTTAATTTTTAAACATCGATACTAATCAGTGTTATTGTTACCTTGTGACTCTTGTTACGTAATAATACAGATGTTCAACAGAACATCTGCTGCTCATTGCGCAATCGTTTATCTAATTTTTATGCATAAGAGAAAGTTGAGCGATGCGACCGCAGGTATTGTGAAAGACTTCTTCCGGTAAAAATAATCATTTTAAACTTGATATCTCTCTCTCTCTCTCTCTCTTTCTTTCTTTCTGTTTCTCTCTTTCTACTGCTTTGAAAAATCGAAGACACAAATAAAATAGAAATATTTTTTTATTTATTTATGCGGGTAATTAGTTCTAATATTTATTCTTTTAAAATTTCTCGATTAAAAATTCCATAAAAATTTCAGCAGTCTCCGCTCGCTAAGAAATTATGACAACCGAACGTCGCGTCGTTCCGACCATGTTTACAAAAAGTCGGCCGGATATTGTGATCTTTATTTGATACATCGCACACACATTAGGTCGGTTTTTTTAATAGTCAAACTAACGTACACTGTCTTAAAGTAAAATAGATATATTGCTTAAAGCTTGACGCAAGCGAGAAGGAAAGTTCTGCTTAGGTCTGGTGCAGTGATGAAAAGCAAAGCAATTATTTCGCGGTATGTACATGATACACATACTTTGTAATAGCGCCGTGATACGGGCGACGCAAGCGCACGAGCACACAGTTGTTTACGGGCGACTATAGCGGCGCCGGCTGTGCTGTTGTCAGCCGTTCGCTAAAGCACGCAGAGAAGAAGGAACAACCTTACTACGTGGCGGCGGATTTTAATAAAGCATCTCGGGATCCGGTAAACTTTGACAGAGCCGACGTACCTCGTTCTGCGGGAGCTCGCGACGGTCTACTGAATAACGCGATGCCTTATCGCCGTTGATTAACCTTATCAACACGTGATGCGTTTTTCCGGCGTACTCCGACTCGTGGACCGTGACGGGTTTCTTATCGATCTGTCGTTTTACGAGGTACAAAACACCGTCGAATGAGTCGCTATTGCCGGGTGTACGGCTCGCCATACTGCCTACGATAGCATGTGGCGGGTTATTCGAACACGTTCCCTTTGAACACAGCTAGCGTCAAAAATTTCTTAAAATTTGAACGGTTTTATTACTTCTGAGCTCATCTGCACAGGTTTTAAACACTCAGGAACTTACTTTACTTGCAATTGTGGATTTGAAATAATATCAAACCAACAGGATAATACCTCTTTTTAAATTACAACACATTAAAATATACAACGATAAATATTATATACACGATAATACACATTTTTAATTTTATCCAAAACTTCTTCCTTTTTTCTACCATGAAATATTTTGATGTTCTTAATGTTTGTAATATTTGGAAGATCTAAAGTATGTCCTTTTTTTTTTAACAAAATAAATATTTTTCGCTAGAAAAGTGTATTATTTGTTTTTCAATACGTAATTTTTAGGCAAAGCATTTTGCATTATATACAAATGATTAAATCGTATGTTTCTACAGGAGTTATATTATCGATTAGAATAGTTCGCAATGGTACCAGCAGCCAGTATAACGCGAGGTATGGTATCACGGTCAATGATTTATCTTCAGTTGATTTTATTAGCAATTGTTATCAATAACACTGTTTATTGAAGATAAGTCATTGAGTAAGATATTGGGACATATTCTGTGCAATCACTGGACAGTATTGAATTTTGAGCAACAATATCTAACGTTTTTGTTCCATCGATAAGGTAGAATTAGTATCTAATATTCGTGCCTCTAGATAATCTTTTTGCTATTGTTTTGTAATAATTGTTTGTTTGATCGTGTCTGTATTTTATGTCTATATTTTATGTACCATTAAAGGATCACTTGCAACGACAAAATTATAATTGTCGATAAATATTGTATCAAGACTTAGATTTTGATAAAGGCAAAAACTGTCCGAGAGATGAATTGAGAATGACAAAGTATAATTTCAAATTTAAGTTTTAAATTTAAAGCACAAGAATGCTCGTTTATAATTTTATTTCTCCTCTGAAAGAAACTAGACTCATTATACTTTTGAGTCATATTAAAAAATCTCATTTAACTGGATTCTTCCCTCTATCAGAGAGAATATAATCTTTCTTGTAAGCATTCTCGATACGACTATCGCGAGGAAAGTACCGCAGTCCCAGGGAATTAGAAAACGCGTTTAAATCTCACTCGTGCAGCTCGCGCAATTTCGAAGAGAAAGGAGGAATATACGTATTCCGGGAACGGCGCGGATAACACAAAAGCGTTCCTTATATCATTCTCGGGATTAAATTGCGTTATCGGAGAAGATGGTAGGCAGTCAGCACACCATAATGTATGTTGCCCTCGAGGCTGAGTCGAACACGATCAGCCCGGGTGAAATGAACCGTTCAGAGAGTACTTCCCTGAATTTTTATGCGATCTGCCGCGCGCAGCCAATCCGAATTACTCCGACTTTGTTGGCGACGCTCGTTGCGGACGGATTCGAAATCACGAGAGGCTTGTTAATTCGCCGCGCCGTTCTCGAGTATGTTCCAGAGCAAACGAATCTATTCTCGTATTTTTTTTTTTTACAAAAGAAAAACGTTCGGCTATATTCAAAATATATTGAATATATATGCAAATCGATGTTCGAATTTGGATACATATATATATGACTGGTTAAATGTCAGAGATGCCTAAGTCGCGATTTTTTTTATATTTGCCATCAAGTCACTCGTGTCAAATTAATTGCCTGGAAGTTGAACAAATCAAAAGTATTAAACATTCTGATTTTAATTTTTACCAAAGTGCAAACACGTACATACGAATCGTTACTCGTATCTTTACCATTTGAATATATCTTATCGCTCGAAAGAGCACTGAATAATACCGGAACGTTGGAGCTGCGAATGAGATCATACGGCATGATTGAAATGTACCTCCGTATAACGTTGCGGAGCGGTTTCCGTGTCGTTGAATCCGCAGCGCGAATCGCGAGTCGATTTCATTAGCGTCGCATTTGGCGTGCACCCGTCAAAATTGCAGCAGCTAGAAGCAGCAGGCAGGCAGGCAGGCAGGCAGGCGGCGGGGGCTTAAGAGAAACTGCCATCGCCATCGTGCAGGCGGTGGTGAAAAGGGGAGTGGTTGGTGGTGAAATAGGAGCCGGCGGATGCTGCTATGCTATGGTGGGAGAAACCGGGCCAGTAATCTCCGCTCACGGCTCCACTTCTGCGTAATTTATTACGACTTGCCGAGCATCCCGCAGGGTCGAATCCAACTTCGGACGGCGAGGCGCGCTTTCTCGCCAGCGTACCGGGGATTTATCGTAAAATACAAAATGAACCGTCGGGCAGAACAGTATTATGAATCAGATACTCCTCGTCTCGAGGAATAAAAGGGCTCGGAAGTACTTAACGTAAAAGCTACCGCGTTGTGATATCTTCTCGAGTTTTTGCGTGAAAAATAATATTTCAAATATGTATCAAAATAATCGGGCAGAAAGTATAGTATATTAAATTTTATTTTCACTTTTTGGAAATGTAAAACGTGAAGTTGCTAATAGCTTAAAAAAAATGGTAGTATTATTTTATATAAAAATTTAGCTTTTTCAGTTTTATCGTGCGTCAATATATATTGTTACAAGCACTCGCAACGTCGAAGTCTTAAGTTATATTCCGAAATCGCGCTTTTACACGATCGTAAAACGTTTCGCATCCGTCCGGGCGCGATATAAAATTCCGCCGGGCTATATAAGAACCTCGACGCGGTGCCCACGGAGGGTGCATCCCTGGGCGAACCGTATAGCACGTATTATACGAGGGTGAGGGTGATCAACAATGGCGGCACGACCTCAGGAGGCTCCTCCGTTCTCCGTTCCCTGTTCCCGACGCCATTTTACGTTGATTACGATGCGGTTAGCTCCTTCCAGCCTCCCGCAACCCCTCGAGTTCCTCACTCCACTCTCGGACTGCCTTCCCTTCCCTCCACCCTGCCGCCCCCGCCCCGCGCTCAACCTCTCCGGCACCTCCTCGCCTAATTCTATTCTCCACCTCTCCTTCCGAGGCACTTACACACAATCGACTCGACCAACACAATCCATGCTTGCCGGTCACCGTACTTAACGTTGTGGTCCGTCCTGCGAGGTAAGAACAGCTCGGCAGCACGGATCAGCGACTGATCTATGAGTCTTTGTCATGTTTACCGAACCGCCGGCCGGACATCTCGGCTTAGTCTCTTTCGCCCGGCGATATATCGTGCGAGCATTCGTGCGCTGTGAGTGTCGAATGTTTATACGTAGCTCACGTAGAGAAAAAGGTAGAAGTGTGAAATATAAATTTCAAACAACGAGCTATAATTTTGACTTTGTCCAGATAATTATGGAAATTCTGTATGTATGGTAGAATGCCTTAGAAATTTCAGAAAAAAAAAAAACTAAAGTAATGCTTTCACAAATTCAGAGTCGATTTTTCCTCCTTTTGTCTGAAATAATACGATTATTAATTACGATATATAAAAATATGAGAACTCAAGGAGAAAAACGATTACGAAAAAAAGTCTAAAGATAAGTAATTTCTTTGCTTCGTCGGCAAGTTCATTAGAGGCAACATAGCCGATTTGTTCGGTTCTTTTCTGGCGCATAAAAATTTGCCTTGCTAACGACGATCATAACAATATTCCACGTGACCTATGACTTTAATCCTAATAGATTCGGCTTTTATGACGACCTATCTTGTAATGGATAAGTTGCCCCTTAGGAAGACAAATTAGAAACGGCACTCAGGAAAATATGATGAAAGATCTAGTATAGACCAGACTCCGCAGCAGAAGCCTCGGATTATATTCTTGTGTTAGTTTTTATGGAGATGTTTAATTCTTCTACGCCATTACACGTGTACGATATTATGCGGCTCATTCCTCATTATTATTTGACTTGTATTAAAACTTACATATATATAATTATATAAGTAATCTTGTTTTATTCGAAGATAAAAGAAATCAGATACGAGATATATCATTTTCTAGATTAATCTAGATATATCTTGTATTAAAATATAATTCTCAATTTTATGATTTTGTTATCATTATTGAATATCTACAAAGAACGCTATTGCAGCGTCTTAACGGGGGACGCGAATTGTTGACGAATCGTGCAGGGAAGGAAGGCGGTCGTGGAAACTGGATAGCTTCCTACCTCGAAGTTACACCATAGTGGTGAGAACAAGAAGCTTGAAGAGGATAGGGATAATGTGGGCGAGTTGGACAACGTGGATGAGGACAAAGAGGAGAGAACGAGAAAGAGAGCCGAAGATAGAAACGAATGATGAGGATGGAGACGGATGTAGGTAGATGTAGAAATCAGGATGGAGGCGGAGGTAGGCATGTGTGACGAAGGAAAGAGGGGACGAAGAGACGGCGGGCAAGAGAATGGAGAGAATGAGAGAAGAGGGATAGATGTGCACGTAACGTGACGGACGTCGCCTGAAAGCTCGTCCGAGAGAGCGTCATGACGGCGTCGTCGTCGTTGGGGTTGATTGTCGCAGATCTTATTATCCCCCCCTTTTGTTCTAAGGAAGCTACGGCCGCAAGTTCGTACGTGTGTACGTGTGTGCGCCCGTACACGCGCTCGCGCACGTGTACACGCGTGTATGTGTTGCGCGAGCCAAGGGTAGGTTGCTGGAGGAGGGTGGGCATTCCCCTTCGGCCTCCCGCACTGGGCCCCCCGCCACCCCCTTCAGCCCCAGGCTAACCTTGTTAGCGCTAATGACGGACTCTGCCGCGAGATGCGCGCGAGCCAAGGCAGGGACGTATATCTCGTGATCCTTGCGGGGTGTTCTAAGTTAAAGATGGCGGTGCTTGACCCTTGAGATATCTCGTGACACCATTGTGAAATTACATTCCTTTTTCCTTCTGTATAACAATAAAAAAATAGTCGGAAACATTTTAAAAAATCTATTTTGAAAATTGATCGAATTTTCTTAAACTTTTCTGTATAAATTGAATTGATCTATAAGCGTGTAAAGGCTTAGAAATAGAATATTAATATAAAATATATTGGATTTTGAAAAATTCGTAGTATTGGTATATTCCAGACTGTGTTATAGTAATTTTTATACATACAGTTACGAAAGAAAAAAACTAAATTTTATGTTGTATTAGGGTAATTGTGCGATATGCAAATTGCGAAATCTGCGTTTACCTTTAATGGAAATTCCGAACTATCATGTTGAAGTAATAAATCCTCGTAAATCCTGTTTTGTTACCATACATGTTTCATTACCAACATTACCACAGATCATTGACAGCGTCAAAACTTTCGCGTATTTTTAGACAGGAACTACGTTCGAAAGATGCTAGAAAATCTCTAATTCGAGAAAAAAAACGAAGAGAGAGAGAGAGAGAGAGAGAGAGGGGGAACGTGAGGGACTCTCGAAGCAACCCTCGACGGCCCCCAAAATCCATTAGACCGGAAAACGAGGTAGAATCGTAGAACGCAATGGCGTCTAGAAACAAACGACGGCCGATAGGAGTGAACAAGCAGTGAATCACCCAAGCACTTGTTTACCAAGAGAATCAGGGATTCAGGGATGCCGTTCTCCGACTCTTGGAATCCAGCCCCATCGCGCTCGTCCCCCTTCCTCCTCCCTCTGTCCTCGACCCCTCCGCCACTCATCCATCGGCCCACCGCTCCCCACACCATCAACTTTGCCATCAGCTCACCACCACGTCGTATGGGATCTCCCGAAGGCGGATGGAGTAGCTCTTCGCATACGTAGACACGCGCCGTATCTCAGAGCGTGTGAAAGAGAGACGGAGGTGGCGACAGAGCGAGGCGGAGCACGAGAATGACGGAGAAGGAGGGCGCGGTGGGAGGGAAAGTTACGTAGACACAGAAGCGGCACTAGAATCGCTAAATGTAATTCGGTTAAAAGGGTTTTAGCAATACAATGCATATAAACATGAGTGCCCCACCCCCGTCGTCGCCACGTCCTTCCGAATTGCCTCCCTTTCGCCTGCACGTTGTCTTCGAAATCCTCTCCCGCGACGACTCTCGACTTCCTTCTCGACGAGGACGAGCTTCCGTTACGAGATACGAGCGAAATCAGCTAACTGAGGTTTAACGTTCGCCAAATGAACGCCGGTGAGAGCCTCGCCGCGAGATCTGGCGATATGATTTTTTTTAAGATTAAATCCATTTCTCAGAAGCTGAAAGCATGAAAGAATTTCTTTCGAATATTTTAATAATAAAAAAGGACATGGTAGGTTTTAATCGTAGGTTGCGTATAAAAGAAATGTCACGTAATTCTTTCATTCTCTTGAAATTTGATCAAATTTTTTCGAACTTACTCGAACTCATTCAAATTATACATAAGTTATACATTTTCACTGCATACAAGTTTAGCAATGATAAAATTAACAATATTTTTAATCATTAATATTTTGAGCATTTATCTAGTTTTGACTTGAGATATCTCTCGATTAATCATAACTTCTGTATGCAAGATTATACAAGAGAATAATAGATCAATTTTGCGAGTTGAAGATTAATAATACCAGGCACACAAAAAATAAAAAGTGTCTTGGCCGAGACACCGCACTAGTGTATTCCCATGTATTTTGACCCGTTGAATCCGAATCCGAAGTCAGAATTGTCAGATTGGCTCTCAGTTCCGAGCAAACCTAAAAAAAAAAGTGTTCGTTTCGTGGAGTTTTGAACTTTTTTTGAGGTTTGCTCGGAACTGAGAGCCAATCTCACAATTCTGACTTCGGATTCGGATTCAGCGGGTCAAAATACATGGGAATACACTAGTGTAGTGTCTCGGCCAAGACACTTTTTATTTTTTGTGTGCCTGTGTAATTAATCTGCGGTATCGAGCATATAGCAAACTTAGGATAAAGCGAAAAAGCAAAAATACCATGACACATCGAGTTATCCCCGATTGAGATCGATCTATGTACACCCAAAATATTGGATGCACACGTGACTACGCGTAAATGCGTTTTTCACTAAATCTCCGCTCGCGCGAATAAATCTCCGCGTGCCGGAAGAAGGGAACGCGCGGAGAACGCGAAACGAGATTGGCCGTTATGGTAATTCTCTCAGCGTCACGTTAACGCGCCTTCGTGTGCTTTCTCGGGTCGGCGGCATATTTCTCGAAAAAAACTTTACGGCCATTTCCTTTTTCCGCCACACCGCGCCGTGGCGTAAACGGTGATGTGGCGCCATGCCAGAACGTTTTCGAGATCGTCCTGCCCGCCCGTCCGGGCGCAATCCTGGATTTTTCCTCGCAAATAATCACGCCCGACTCGGGAAGGCTCGCTCGAGCTGCTCCCGCCACGGATTTTCTCACGAGTGAAAGATAAAGACGAAAAATTGAAATAGTATATGACAAACGGGGGTGGGGAAAGAACTTGGCAATCGAATCAGTAATAGGAACGAGGAATCGACTGACGAATCTGCGCGACAGCGAAATTACGAGGAAAATATACGTATAAGCGAGAAAACTCGAACGCAGAAGAGCATTCATGGTACAATCTTGATAATGTTTGATGATCAAATTTAGCTCGAATGATTTCTTCAATTCGCGAATAAAAAATGCTGTAAAAATCACCTAAGAGATATCTAAATTGAAACTTTATTTATATCTATATACATATACATCTTCTTTTCAAGAAATTAATTTTATTGTTTGATATACTTATGGTAGATATATACAAAAGTATAACAAAAGTATAACAAGATGTATATATATATATATATATATATATATATATATATATTATTTGTACTTATATTTTTTTTCTCTTTCTTTTCATATCTCTTTTTCACTGAATCTCTCAATTTATCAATACATCTGATGTCTTCGATTTTTGCGCGACGGCTTTCGAGCTCGGAAAAAGGGAATGGCAGCGCGGGGGAATGCAGCAAGTAGTGACATCGATCCGCATTCGTCAAATACGACTTTACCTCCTTCTTGCGCCGTTTCGCCGAGTGATGACGTTTTCCGAATGAGCGGCTCTCCGCCGCCGGATCCCGCGGAATGTCGCGGAATTCGTAACTGGGGATTAGCATGTCATAAATACTGATGGCGCAGCGCGGCGCTACTCCTTCGGGTGCCTTTCGAAACACGCCATTCGGTTCTCCATCGAGTACCCACCAGTCAGGCCCGTTCGGGGGTGGTTATCCGCCGGGGGATGAAGCTTCTCATTTACAAGCCATATACCAATCAGCGGCCATCATGCAAATAACATGAGACCCGGCTCCCTCGCACACGCGGCTGAATACGAGCAGATCTGAGCATTTATTGTTCGAAATGCAAAGTAAAATCTGATATTGCGGTCGTGACGGATTTTTCGGTTGATTTAGCAATTTAGTTGATTTTTAATAAGAAAAAATTAATTTTGTACATCGAAATAAACTGTCTTCAAATAATTTTTGAGTAAATGTATGTCAAATCAAATAATGTATCAAATAACGTATGGCACTTTGAAGAATAGATATAAATATTTTTAGATAATTGTGATAGATTTATTCTAAAAATAAATAGTCTAAAAATAAATATAACTGATATAAGAAAATATTTAATCCTACGGAATTGCTATCGTCAAAAACTGGTTCTTTTAAAAATTGTCGAAAAACGAATAATTTTTAATCAAAATTACATAATTTTAGCATGAGTAATTAATATTTCCAGATCGAATGTGTGGCACTGGCCCACACATATAGTTGCCGAAATAAATAAATATCCACTTAAAGTTACAAAGCGTTAAAAATAAACGCCTGTTAGGAGAAAATGACATTCATGGAGAAAGAAGAACGCAGCGACTTTGCTCGATTTCATAATTTATTTAGGAACTTCTCGCGATATTATCATACCGTGTATTTGCATCGCATTCACTAACTTAGAACCTATGCGGATAATATTTACACTCACATCGTAAATACATGCTTCTCGCTCGCACGCGCACTCGTATGGGACAATGCTCGAGTAACGCCTGTACCTCTGGACAGGAACGATCCTATACCGTCCTGTTTTCTCTTTACACCGTTTATATTAACAACTTCGCGATTCCAGCGTCTGCCTGGCGTCTCTTCTATCTTACAAGCCGAGCGAACACAGAATAAATACTATCTAGTCATGTCTATATACACGATGAATTTAGATTAAATGGCATCCGTCTCGAGGCTTCATAAATCCCGAAGGTAGATCTTCGCTGTCACATATGCGCGTCGATCGTTAAATCGCACGATCACGGCGCGTAGATCTTCCAGTTGTTGCATGCTCGAAACGCGATTATTGTCCGCCTTTTCTCCGGCAGGCAATAAAAAGATAATTCGATTATAAAACCAATATCCCGCTGGTTTTGAGCAAGACGCTTCTCTAGAATCAGCAGTGACACTTGTGTATCTAATAACCGTGTGATTAACAAGCGAGGTATCGTTAATGATCGTGTTCGTGAATATCGTCTCGTTCGCACTTATTTACATCAGAACTTTTGATATAGTAAATTATAGAGGTGAGATATATACACACACGAGAGATCGACTGTTTTTTTGGTAGAAAACTGTGTTCAACAATAAGCAGAGACCGAAATTCATTGAGATCGATGCACGCGAAAATAATTTCCACGTTTGTTCGTGACAATAGATGGGCGCAAGCTGATGCACTCACCGACGAAAAATCAGTATTATGTCGCTTTCAATCTCTGATAGTAAGTCATAACAACTTTTACTGTTACGATCGACTATCAAAATTATGTCGCAATCGATAGTAAAGCGGGATACTTTTGCTTCTCACTATAAAAAGTATCTATACAGGAACAATCACGCAGTCAAATTAACAAGCAGAACTTAGTTTTATTAATCGAATCTTTAGATTCGCACTCGACTTTGAAATCGTTTCTCTGAACAACTCAATTTTCCAAGAAACAATCAGTTTAGTGATAATTTACATCTTTTTAACCGTTAGGGGACCAACAATTATTTTTCTTTTAACATTTTAAGAGAAATATTTCTTTTTCGTATATTCTGTGTTTGCCACCTAATTAAATTAATAATATTTAAATAAAATATAGTTAAATAAAATATATCTACATCCAAAATAATTATGTATAAAATAAAATGAGCGGCTGAAACGTCTGTGTACGTTCGCGAATACTGTTCTTTTTTCGCGCATTTTCGAAAAATGTTGGTCCCCCAACAGTTAAATGCTTCCGTTGCTCTTTTAGACCACGTAAGGCCGATACAAAGGCTCCTGGAGGTCCGTTCCAGTTCTCTGACTTTCCTGGAGCGTTCCTCTAGATTCCTCCGGTGTTCCAGGTGCATTCACGCTGACGTCACTTCCAGTGTCCCTATCGGCACTCCTCGCGCTTCCGGCTTCCTCGACCTTTCCGCTCGTACGAGCCTCCTGCTGCGCCTTCTTACTGCGTTTCCATTTCATTCGGCGATTTTGAAACCAGATCTTCACCTGCAATGAGAGTGCACCGTGTAATTATTCGCGGCGAGTCGACACCGTGTAAATTTGGTAAAATTTCACGACGCGAGGAGAGATTAGAGGAATTATATGCGTATAGCGATAAGCGATTTCGGGGAACTAACAACTATCGCGCGCGATATTTGATAAAAATATTTCGGCACTTATCTCGCATTTAATTTTAGATAATTACGAAATACTATTCGCGAAAAACAGAATTTGTCGCAATGTCGCAATAAATTTATATTACAAGTATGATATGATAAAATGTATATAAATGTATTATTTAAACGCGAAGCAATAAGAAAAAATAAAAGCTGTCAAATTTGTTTATTTTAATCGTGACTAATAAATTACACGTGGAAATATAAAAATATATTAATCGCAATGCAAGTTTTCAACAAGCATCGAGTTTTGTTACGTCACAAGTAATTTCTTTTTATCTTATATGAAATCAAAGTATCGGTTATTCTGTATAATAAATTTTGAAATTAAAAAACAAATAGTAGTCTTTTGAGTATTTCAGACCTTCTATGCTCCAGATATTAAACAATTAAAACTCATTCGTGGATACGTTCGCGAATTGAAAGATTTTTCTAATAATTTCAATTTCGTGTCGATAATAGGTGCAAAGGCGCTAATTATAAGAATTGACGAGTTGTCGGTGGCGATTGTCTTCGATCGGCGCCCGATTTAATTTGGCGAATGCGTGCTCTATAAGCGCGGGCAACGTCACGTGAGCCACCCCGCGAGACGCAGTAAATCAGGTAGACAGATACAGGGACTCGATTTTTCCTCCCCAATCGTAAGAAAACGATGTAAATCTTTCGGACAACATATCATGCGCCCGGGCCAATCCCCTCCAGACACACCAACCGTATTATATCTTTACCCTCCGTGTAGGAGCGCGGCTTTCTCATACGAATACGAATGGAAGAATCTGTGAACGTTTCGCCGAATTCTTGCTACTCGAAGAATCTTGCGTGTGACAAGATTATACATATAAAATCCTAATCGCGTCACAGTAAAGCACATCTCAGTGAAAACAATCTTTTTCATGATTGTTACATTTCACATATGTTCACATATAAATTCAAACAAAATATTTGTTTGTGATAAAACTTTAGGTTCGTGAATAAAAAAAAAGAAAATAGTTTAACATTATAATACAATTTGAAGATTAAAAGTGTGTTTGCGATGAAAATATTTATTTCTCTTGAAATATAGGGTTTTGCATTAAAACAGCGGGTGTGCCATTGCTTATCGATCAGCTGGATGATTCGATAGACGAAACGACGGGGACTTACGTAAATCATTCGCGTCGCGTTAACAAATAATTCGGAGCGCGAGGTAAACAAGCGCGGGGGGATTGAATTTGAAGGAAGGGGGAGAGGAAAGGCGGGCGAGAAGGTGCGAATTGTAGGTGCGAGCGAGTCAGTCGAAAAAATGGATCGAGAGATGGGGGGAGGGGGGGGGAGAAAAAGCGATTCGACGCTCGCGAAAATAAATATTTGTTATATCGCCGATAAACCGACGAGCGATAAAGAACGAGCGAGCGAGCGAGAAAGAGAACAAATAAATCGCGTTGTAAATTATCTCGCGAGCCGAAATTAATCGACATCTTGTACATGGGAAACCGAACGACGGTGAATCATGGGATTCCGAGAGCGTTCGATCTACGATACGATCTCAATTGCGATTGCGCTAATTGGCCGAAGATATTTTTCTCACTGATGAATCGATGATCATCGATGCGTATATATAGATCTTGCATGTTATTACGTCGACGATCACGATTTCGACAATTGAACCGTGAATTTCGGACTTCAAACTAATTAATTCGGCGAGCTTAATTAATTCAGCGAGCAGGAAATCGCGTTGCCATTGTCGCAATAACGTCGAATCAATTTGGTAAGAATCCAAAGGGAAACAATCGTGCGGAAAACATAAAAGAATGCATAACTCGTCGAAAAATATGCTTATATATCACAAGAAATGGTCGAACTGCTACATTTCGTGAATTTTCATGTTAAATGATTTGGCAATAACATTTACGTGCGATAACTTTTACGAATACGTGGCGTCTTCATACAAGTGTCCACGTCCCTAAAAAATTACTTGACTTGATAATGACAAAAATTGCAATGTAGAGAGATTTATTGGGAGCTGCACAGCTTTCGCCCTTTTCAAATAAACGCGTTCTTCGTCGGGCGTCGCGACGCGTTTCGTCGTGATGCTCGCGCTTGGACGGTAAATCGCCGGTAATCGCGTTTCTGCAAGCGCGGAACTCAGACGTGAAACGGGTAACAGCATCAGGCCCCGGGAAAGGAGGAGGACGAGGAAGGCCGAGGCGGAGGCGAGGAGCGAGGCGGAATCGGTAAAATATCGAAACAAATCAGCGACTGAGCCCGCCATAACTCAGACTTTCACGTCTGTTTGCCGAGCGATCCGTCAGGGCTCGTAAGCTTCGGAGTTATGTTTAAGTTGTTGAACTATGCGAGAGAGGATTCGCGCGTGCACACGTCGGGCGTCGGATGGAGGTATAGGGCGGGCCGGATTATTCGAAGGGATTTTCTCTCTTTTCGAGGGTCTTCTTTTTCCCCTCTCCCGAGTGCTCATCGCGCTCCCCCGTGACCTCGCGAATTTCCATTTTTGCGCTATTTACCGGTTGACGTCGCTCAACTTAACTTCTCACGGGGCCGACTCTCGACGCTATAACTTAACGCCAACTCGATTCTAACTTTGTCTCCCTCTTCCCTCCCCCTGGGAAATTATCGATTCGATTTCTTAACGATTTCCGCGAGCGATTCCGTATCAATCGGATATATAATTATGCAAAGATACCTCTCCCGAGAGAGGAAATAGATTTTATGTAAAATAACCCATGCAGTCTTTTTTTAACTTTACATAGCAGTTTTGATGAAAACTGTTACAATGCTAAACGACAACGAAATTATAACGGAATTCTCATCGGGTTTCGCTATTTGGTGCTCTTCGAGATTTCTATAGTATGGACGATGTCGATAAAAGCCATTTTATTGCATGTTTTATCGCGGATCTCGTATTACGGGTGATTCACGATTCGCATTTTCTTCTTTCTGCTCAGACGTGAGTAATAAAAATGGCTAATCGCGATACTTATCGTACGAGAGATGATTCACGTTCGTTTATTGAATTGGGCCGTTATTGAATTTGGGATATCGAGGAAGGTAATGCGCAATTCAACATCATTATCTCGATTTACCTGCGTTTCCGTGAGCATCAGCGACGTCGCGACCTCGAACCTCTTCGGTCTGCTGAGGTACTTGTTCTGTCGGAATTGCTTCTCCAATTCGAGGAGCTGCTGGGACGTAAAGGCGGTCCTAGGCCTCCTAGTTTTGCCCAGCAATGCATGCTGTGCCGCGCAACCTATTACAAAAAAATATTTTGTTCAAGAAATATTTTTGTATACTTTTTGTAACTTATAATGGTACTGTAATAATAGTGTTATTATATTAACTCGAACAACAATATTTGCTCATGAGCCATAAATTAAAAAACTCAATAATTAAGATACGCGAAATAAATAACGTCATATAAAACTGCGAACAAATATATTTCTGACGTCGTGTTGATTTTTGCATAACGAAAACTTTTAATTAAAAATATTGCTTTATTAAATTTGTTTGTATCCGATAAAAGTCGCAAATTAAATGCGATTTTAGTCCGGCAAAATTTGGAGGACAAAAATGATTCATTATTGCGATCCGGACGATCCAATAAAAATCATCGAATGCTAATGCAATTATCGTGAGTGTAAATCCCTATGGATTACGGGGGATGATTTGGGGTTAGACGATAGGGGTGGAAAGCCGCCCCTGCAATTAGCCCCGTGAATGACTCTTGGTCAGGGGAGAATTGCCGACTTATAACACCATAGGCGTAGGACGCCGTGGAGTCTGACGAAATGATCGACGTAATCATGATAGAATTGCTATTGATCAATGTGTGATGAATATGTTATGCCATACAATTGTATATGTATATTCACATTAATTATTTATCCAGAACTTCTAAATACGATTATTACGTATTAATAACTAAATGCGTGACTATTCTTTCTTTTAGTAATTTTTTTAGAAATAATATAAATTGCAATTAAGTTAATTCACTGCGATTACCTTTCTAATGCAAAATAAATTGATAAATAAAATTTGAGATATATCAAAATTTGAGAATTTATAAATCAGCTTTATAAATTTGAAAGAATCGTTGAATAAAATTGTTTGAAATGACACGTTTGGGGCGAAATCATTAAAATGCAATTCTTGTAAAAATTCAGTTTGCAGAATATTTTTTGGTCCAAGGTTTCGAACTTCAGCGTGTACGTGAGAGACGCCGTTATTTTTGTCACCGCGATGCCACGTGTTTTTGTTGTTGCCGAGCGCTATGTCCACCGGGTTTCCACGATTAGCAGGGAGGTGGGCCTTGCGTCACTGGCTTAAGCACCCTCGTAACTTAACTAGCAAGTGCGTGACCGGCTGTCAGTGTTTGTACACATGGCGGCATTTAGTCGAGCGCATTCGGATTACCGGTCGACGCGTGATTCACTAAGCTGCGAGCAGGTACGCACGTTCTCGCTCTTCCTCAAAGAGAGACCCGCGTATTTCGATGTGGGGCCGCGCGATTTCACGCCTGGTACACAAATAAGCGGCAGTTTTGATATTTCGATGTCGTATTATCGGTCTTTCACACAGCGGGGCGTAATGTATTTTCGCAAATTTAACGCAATTCAAGCATCAAGAAAAGAGTAATAATATGTAATATGTATCAGAGAAACATATAAAATTATATAAATAATATTAGATTAATAAATATAATACATTAGAATAATATATCTTTGTGTGTGTGTGTGCATGGGAAATTTAAAATTTCGTTTAGTTTAAATTCGAATAAGATGGTTCAAGTAATTTTACTAAATTCTTACTGTCCACATTTACCCAAATTTGACCTCTCATTTTGCATTTGTCGAGTATAGTAATTATAAAAGCGTTACGAATTTAAAAAAAAATACACGCGGGACTTTTTGACGATTGTTCACGGGAGCAAGCGCGTCACGCGCGAGGGACGAGAGACTACATTTGATAGCTGTTAGTATTTAGACTGTAGCACATTTATTGGGTTATTTATCGTTGGACAAAGTGGAGTTCGGCCCCCCTCTTCCCTGCTGGGCACATATGGCCTGACCGATGATTTCCCTCCCCGCTGATTCGTGACAATTATTATTTGCGCCATTGCGCTCCTCGCCCGTTCCGTCATGATTTATTTTTATGTCCTTTTTTTCAATTTCATCGTCCGGACACACCGTGCACTCGGTATCCATTAGATTCTCTTGACACGCTTGCATATCATACGGTATTATAAATTACCGAATTTTTTCACATTGGTTTATCTATCGCAACTTTGTTAATCTTCGAGATAAAGCAATTTTGTAGCTGCTCAACTTTATTGCGATTGACATGTGATTACATTAATTCTACAATCAATCATAAAATTTTAATCTGCAATCACTTTTGGTCAACGTGATCAAAAGGTCGAGAGGACTGAGATAAGGTTCGGGCATCTATAATTCCTCACAGTATTTTCCCGATTAATTTCAGACGATAATGATAATGTATCAGTAATAACAGTAATCGGCGTGAATTTCATTGTGGGATTCGTGAACGTGGATGTGAATTGATTGTGATTAAAATAAAAAAGTTATGACTAATTATCGTACGACGAAAATATAGAGCGCGCGATCCGCTTTTATATCTGCACTTTTATATAGAAATTTATATTCTACGTTTAATTATCTCGGCTCTTTTTGAAAACATTATAGAAACTTTTGAGGAAGAGCTAGAACCGTATTAATTATATTATAAAATTTTGAAAATAATAAGGCCGTTAATTTTATCGCGGAGATCGTAACATTTTAACCCGCTAAAGACGAAAACGCAACGTGATCGAGTTCTGACATTTAAGGGTCGCATCCATTCTCCTTTAAAAGTTTAAGAAGCGAGAAGAGCGGTCGGATAAATAGCCGTCATAAATTATCGAACCCTTCGTCGCCAAATTGGCCGGCTCGCGATAATTATTCATTGAGCCACCGGCGCGGCGCATTACTCGGCGTTATAAGCGCACCAAAGAAATTCGTCTGCCGCGATCGAGGGGGTTGGTTACTGACATACGGTACATACCCTTCTATCATCAGGGGTGTCGCGTTAACTATAGCGCTAACTAACTGCAAACAATCCCTTCGTAGCCTAATAAATAAACGCAATGCGATGTACCGTGCAATCACGAAGTCGATAAAGATAATCGAGGAGTAAAATGATATCGATAAATATATGATATAAAATAGAGGCCAACACATTTAATAAAATTTAGCAATAAAAATTGTAAAAAATATATATTATAAATTACCGAAGAATGTTCAACGAGTAATACATCTCTTTTTCATTATTTACCTCCAAAATTAAAATTGGACGATTGCCCCATTTTAAATAGCATTAATTTTTATAAATAATTGCCATAATTAATTTCTGCAATCCTTTTTGATACATTTGCGCTTGAATTGCCCTAATTTCATTGACACGCGGAGAATGCGCTGTGTCCCGCTAAATTGATCATTTGGCACATTGCACGTCGATCGGGAAATGCGCAAACTGTGACAGATGTCGGTAAACATGAGAAGGGAGACTTTATCGAGTGGACAATCACCATTCGCGCTCTTATATCGAATAGAGGGACGGGAGGGGGCTTTTATCATGATAATTTAATTTATTTGGGGTCCCATCGGCCGCTTCATGCCGGGCCACCCTTAAATGGTGCCGATCATCGCGGCGGTAAACACCACCTATTATCTGTACTTAAAGCGCCTGCTTTTCGTCGTACCATCTCGTCCCCCGGAAGTTTATCCCCCGAAAAATTACATTTTACCGGTCGCATGAATATCCTTGCGTAGCAATGAGGGATGGTGATGCGGTAGGTATCGTAGCGAACTTTGCTTTGCGTCGTTAAAAGATATAGATATTTAATGGAGACGAGCCAGTATTTTTCTATAATTTTATATAATCAATAAGAAATCAGCTTTCATATCAATTATATTTTTAAGCTAATTATAATAATTTATAATCAGCAAATAAAATACACGACTTTCTACGTTTATTATTTTACAGTCTTTTTGTAATGTATTGATTTTTGAGGCATAACACGATTTAAAATCCGGAATAAAATCATTGTTATATTTTGAACGATTATTATGAAATACTTACGAAATTAATTATCCGCATGTAACTCTTCGTTCCACTGAGCCGAGATCGGATCTCGTGCGACTTTTTTTTAGGGTCGGCGAATCGCACGGTATCTCGGACTAACGAGTAACTACCCTCGTTAACTCCCGGGCGAAAGGTACGCTTAATTAAAACTGATTACTCGATCCGAGCTCCCGCAGGAACTTCACCTTCGTTTTTAGTCCTTTTTGCGTCGGTCGCCGGAATGTTGGCGCGTTACCGAATGACCCGAATGCTTCGCGCCACGATGGAAAAGTATCGCAACATATTCCCCGTAGTAAAATAATTATTTTATATATTATATACATTTTATATAGAAATACTATTCTGCTATATACAATTATAATATGTACTTCCTTATTTTGAATATCTTATATCGCAATTAATAATTAAATTAAACTTTTTGCCAAATTTTCTGTTGCTAAAAGTATTACAAAAATATTTATTAACTATTAAAAATAAAAAATTCATTTTTTAAATAAACCTAGTCTCCGTATTTTTTCCACATTTCTTAGAAGATGAACGTATAAATAATTATTGTAGAGAGAATCTGATTGCATCTAGAGCTAGAGTAATTATAGCAAAAGAAAACAGTTCGCGCATGACAAAAATAATATATTACAGAAAAACCGATCCTTGTGCTAATTTGCGATAACAAAATTATGAGAAAAGTTGAGATCAATTTTTTCGCGTGTGCGTAGCATGAAATTCGATTTCGGGATTCATCATAATGATAGCAATTAAAAAAATGGGATAAAAATGTATAGGAACAAGATAGACTTGTTTGTGCTTTTTGTCATTGAATTAGAAATCTCATTTTAATTAAAGATATCCTTTCGTTGGATTTTTCATCGGAAATAGTGCACGGCTCGTCTTTTACTCGGAGGTGCATCGATCCTGTCCTCGCTCCGCTGTCACGAGTACATAGCTCCCGCGGACGCGGCTCTACTACGCCTACGTAGCAGCCGAAAATGGCCTCCCTCTAATGGGCAGCAATTACCCAATAGCGAATTGCAAATTGGAATTAGCGTCCTAAATCGGCGTGTATACCTCTAACTGTGCCGCCGTACCCTCCGTCGCTCGGTCCGGCTAGCACCGCGCGCGCTCGTCGTCTCGAGGGGGATGGAACAGGGGAAGACGGGGAGCGGATAGCGCGGGGGAGAAAGTGGTGGGAAGGCGAGCGAAGGGGTTGGTAACGTCGATTTGGTAACTTCGTCGGTGGTGCGTTCTCTCAGCTTTTGCTCCCGCGTCCGTGTTGTAGCCATGTCCGTATATGTATTTGCGCGCGTGTATGTGTATGCGTGCGTACGGAAGAGCGTAATGGTGTGTTTATCTCTGTGTATATGTGTGTGGGGGGTATCGTGCCGCGCGTGTGTGCGTCGCCGGCAAGCCCCGCCCGCGGTCCCCGGAGCCCCTTTGCCGTGTCCCGCCCCCCGAATTATCTGCCCCTCAGATCCGAGCTAAACGAATCTAGGCGAGTAACGTCGCTATCCGCCGTCTCGCCACCCCCTCGCCGTCCGACGGCCACCCCCGACATGCTGGGGATGATCGTAGATGGGAATGGAGCCGGACGAGCGCGTAAGCGAAAGGAAGAGAGAGAGAGAGAGAGAGTGAGTAGAGAGGAAAGAGAGGAGACGGTGATAAGAAAGAGTGAGAAAAAGGAAAGAGAGAAGGAAAAGTTGGGCAAGTTTTATCAGGCTATTTTCCTTACCCGAAATGGCTGAATTTAATCCCGAACTCGGGCTCGCGAACTCGCCACAAATCACGCCATAAACATCCGCGATGTTACTTCTTATTCTTGCCTCGTGCACCGGATGCTCGCCCGATTCGCCATCTTCTTCCGCGTCTCCACAGATACACGCAAGTTTGGTTCTAATTGAGACGTCGCGTTGCGCCGCGCGCCGCGTCGAGTGTTCGGTGAATACAGTTTTAACACTTAGCTAATTATGCAACAGTGATTTTTACAAGATAAATTTGTAATTTTTATTGTTAGAATCTCGATCTCGATTGCCACTTAATGTTGATTGATTAATTCAAAACCGATCGCTTTCTTCAGAACCTCTGATTGGGTCTTTAGCGTAATTAACTCCCGATTGCAATACTGTATAGCTCTCATTACTGCAGTACGTTACATGTTACATTAATGGATACTTTTTTTTTACCGTCGAAAAACATTTTATCATATGCTACGTCGAGAAGTAAAATTCGCGGTTTTTCTCGGTGATGGCAAAGGGTCAAAGGCGTTTTGTGGCCGAAAGGAGTTCGACCGTACGCGTCACGTATCCGGCAGCTATCCGATGCGCGTACGCACGTGCATATACACGTACACGAACGTGGCGCACGCATATTCGCGTACACGTAGCTACGCGAATAGTATTACCGACAAGACCGGTATATAGACACGGGATGGCGCGTTTGAGCGAGCGCGCGGGATGTTACACATCGGGTAACCAAGATCTGTTTGCTTGCGGACGGCCAAACTAGCTAGCAGCTAATTCAGAAACGCCATTACCACCTATACGCTTATAGGCGGATCTGATGCCGCCGCCGCCACCGGCTTCCGGTGTATATACCCGCGCGTATATACACTCCGTGCGTGCGTGCGGTGGTGAGCGAGCAAGCGAGCGCATCGGTTTACTCTCTCCCGCTTCTAACTATCCGCGCTCGGCCGTCCGTGCTCTCTCCTCTCTCTGCCGCGCGTCGAGCTTTAATTTCGAACTCCGTTCCGGAAACAACATCGACATCAGGTCGTAGTTGCGACCCCGAGGTCGAACGAGAAGTCAATCGCTAACGACGCTGATTCGCCCGACGCCGACTTGTCGCTTTTGGAGCGCTGTCGTATGTTAGCGAGGGTTGTTGAAACCGCTACCATATTACGATGAATCCGATTTCCGACGCTACACGCACAGAGGAATGAGCCCTCGATTTAATTTACCGCGAATCTCGTTCTTGCGAATAAACGCGCGTGAATATTGTTTTCCCGTTGAATATCGGTTTTTTTGCTACAAAGTTTCTTTCTAGATGCTGCAATAATTTTATATGCGTTGAAAAGATGTTTGTCAAAAAACTCAGAAAAATAATTTTTATTGACTTTATTAATCAACGAATATTTTTGTAATCAAAATGTAATTAATACACACAGTAGCAGTAGAAAAATTCTAAAATAATTAATAAAAATTGTACTTTTTTTTCTTCAAACTACTTTTAATTTCTGTGTTATAATTCATAGAATATAATTTTTTTTTGCGATTTATTTTACTGCAAATTTGTAATATCAATTTTGGAGAATGATTAGATAATACATATACTATACATCAATATATAAATCAATGCATAAATCTTGGATAGTACGTGCTTTATGTCCTTCTTTCCCTTTATTTCTTATCGAACTTTCTTATCGCGTAATTTTAAATGAATACTCGATTAAATCTCCCTGGAAGTAGATAACGTGGCGATAACCCGCGTGCAATCAGCCGCGTAAACCTAGCTATCTGGAACACCATAAGCGCTGCGGTCGAATTAATAGGAATGCTGTAAATTCCGAACAAATAAGATTAATCCCCCGCAATCGCCATATGTTAGAGTATAGAATATAAATGGTGGCAGGACGACCCAGTAAGAGCTGATAGAAGCTCCTTCCGTTATCCACACAATTTAACTAGCTTGCTTTAGCATTCTTTTTTAATGTCACACGGTTAATTACATCGTACGTTACGTTTTTATTACATTATTTTTATTACATCATAATATAACATATGGCGCACTATCTTATTAGTGTAATATTTTCGTAATTATTGCAGTACTATTGTGTGATATTGTACAGCCATAGTTTTGTAAAAGGCAAAATATACAAAGCGCGGCTGGGCCAGCGGCTTCCGTTCGCGGGTCTCCGACGGAAACGCGAAATTGGCCGTTTAAACGGACTATAAGTCCGCGGAGTTGCCATGGGAACGGTATGGTGACGGCGGTGGCAGAGCATGCCGGGACGTGGGAGGCTGCGAAGGGGATGAATAGACGGATGAATGACGCACAATTAACTAATTAAATCATCCGCCAACCCCTCGCGCGCGCGCTCTCTGTCTCCCGAGTATCATCCCCCTTTTGTTGGTAGAGTTTCCGCCGCCATCTCCTCGCCATTGTTTCTCCCCGTTCGTATGGACGGCCGGGATCGGTTCGAAAAAAAAGAGAGAGAGACAAGAGAGAAAGGAGGAAAAAAAAAACGAGATTCCGGCCGTATCGTCACGCCGGCCGCTATACCCTCACGGTTCGTCAAGTCGATTTAAGCCAAATTGTCGATCGAACTGTCCGTAAAGAAACGAATCCTCCTTAATTGCGGTTCCTCGAGGGAAGGAACTTCTGTTTTCCTCGACCGAACAATGTCGATTTGGTGAAAATTTGGTTCACTCAATAAAATATACCGCGAGAGACGAATATTCAATTGACTGATAACGGAACGGTTGAATAGAACGCTGGTCCGGATTTATTTCGAAAAAAACGTGGTTCATGAAATATTATCCCCCATCCCCCATCTCCCGTGAGACTTTATTTGAAGGAAAACATTAATATCGCAAGATGAACTTGAACATATTTTTTCATGTATCAATAAGGGAAAGAATGAGAAATTTTATTTTATGAATAAGTATACGCGAAAACTAACCGTTGTTTTATACTTACTGCTATATTGTTTTATGTTATTAATACGATGTTCATAGAAGTTGAATTTCCTTGGAATTTATTTCATTGTCTTTTGGTGACTATTTAATTCTCTGCAAATACAACTGATTGCATGTAAAAATAGAAACATACGCCACGATTAGCAAATGCCATAAAAATGGCCAAAATTACAGTATTAATTTTCAATATATTTAATTTCACTTTGCAATATCCTGCCGTGGCGCTAAAAGGAAATGGCAATGCTGCTTTTTCTTCGACGCCCTTCGGTAAATAAAACCACCCTTAATTTCGTTTGTGCCTTCTACTAAGAACTCTCCCATTAACTTGAAAAAATATCTTCACAGACCATCGGCCATTAGAGAGGTAACTCGATTTACATTTACATGGGAGAAAGATTTCTCGATAAATGAAAAAATGTGCATATATGGCAAATACTGTAGTATTTTTTCACACAAAAATGATAGAATTTAATTAAAAACTATTTGGCGTGCTTGTTTACATGTATTTAATCTTCGTATTAAATTCAGTAATTCGCAGTATTCGTATGCCTTTAAAATAATGTAACCAGCAGTATTGCGAGATAAGAAGCGCTCAGACGCATGAAATAATACGTCAGCGTGGAAATTTTGCATTTCCATAATCGGCAAATTAAACATTCGCCGTCATTAAATCATTGGCATTAAAATATGTAAAACAACGGTGAAAATAAAAATTACGTGTTAGCAGTTTTATCGTACGCGAGATTTATCGCGCCCTCCACGATTATTTATATATTTGCCGTTGATATCGGTACCTGCAATTAATATCGTTAAAACGCTTAAGGATTTTCTCAGCGCGCGCGTTTCGCGTAAAAAGGCCATAAATTCGTGATGAATAATTTATTCCTTCCTGGCGGGGGGGACAGTAATTATTACAATTGTTACTTCAACTCGCGCGAGCGATTAATCATCGTTGGCGTGCCTATATGACGCGCACCATCGGAAAATCGATGACGTTTCGCACGCTAATCCAAAAGCCAATTATCGACTACTGTCGATCATTGCTGATTGACGCATGCACATGTGCCAACTGGAAAAAAAAACATCCGAACTGTCACATAGATACGCCAGTGCGAACGAGTTAGTGAAAAATGTGAATACGCCTTTGCGAACGACGTGTAGTTTACATAATATTAATTTATTTCATTAACGCAGACTTTCCTGATGCAATTTTATTAAATACATATGGGAACGAAACTTAGACTTAATTCTGTTTTATGTCATTACTTCTTAGGAAAGAGTAAAATATTTATATTTTCGCATTCTTAGGTAACTTATTGCAAGTCGTAGAATAATAATGATGAGGATGTTTGCTAAATATATTGAATTTTTATGGATTGCAAGTAATTTTTATGTAACATTAAACACATCTATTTGAAGAAAGAATTTATTTTTTAATATAATTATCTCTTATAAATTCTAGAATGCATATAAAATGAGTTTCTGAGATCTTAATTTTTTCTCAATATTTCTCATGCTTTCTATCAAATCGTTTTCTTCGTCGAGATGATATTCGAAACTTTAAACTAGTTTTCAGCATCCGATCAAAGTTTCTTAAAATGACTTTTCGGTTATTTTAGTTCAACCTTTTATTTACCAACTTATATCATTACGAGAGACAACGTATTCCGAAATTAAATAATTTGTCTCTAAGATGTTTGCGCCTAGTATATAATTCCAGTAATACGATCGTTATAATAACGACGATGTTTCTCCGTTTCAATGGCCATTCTATTCGGCGGCGGCAATCGATGGCCGCGGAACCGCGCTAATTAGAGCGGTCGCGGTGCGGGCCATCCATTCGTAACGCGATATGGATAACTATCTAGTAGCGGCGGACGGTGACGTGAGGTTTGGGGGTGCGGTGGGCGGCGGTGCCGTTCGGGCACCGGGGTACATCGTGCAATACGCGGGCCCCGACACGTGCACACACCCCGCTTATAACGCGCTAGTTAAATTTCGATACGCCGTTACGCGCGGCACGGGATAGATGAAACATGGTGTTGTCGTTGCGTCGCCGCGCGCGGGCATAACGCGCGACAAATATTCCGCAAATAAAAGCTCGCATCATCCCCCTCGCCGTCCGCGCTCTCATTCCCTCCCCCGTCACCCTTCCTTCCCCCCGTGTTATTTACAAAACGTCGCGCGGGGGTGGTCCGCGCGGCCGCCGGCAATTTTTAACAAGTCGAGCCGTGTACCGACGATGGCCTCCAACGAGCATGCCACGCGGGGGGGAGGGGGGTGGCAGCGGCAGGGGCACATTCGATGTATTCGACGCGCGTTTTATTTCGTGCCACGCGCGCGCGCACGCATTTGTGTTCTTTCTCTCTGTCTCTCTCTCCCTCATTCTTTTTTTACGTTTTCCCTTTTTTGCGCTTGTTTTACGCTACCGCTCGATTTTTTTCGCCTTTTTTGGTCGACGCTGGATTGCTCGGCAACTACCAATCAGGATCATCTGACAGGAAATACCCCGCGCACCCGTCACCGTTCGCCACTTGTGTCCGCGGCGTCCCCGGGTCCCCGCCGCCACTCCGCCTCTCATTTCTGCTTCCCTTCCTCCGTCCCGGGGTATCCGCCGCCGCCGCCATCGCCATACGTTCACTGACCAATTTGTTCGATAAAAGCCCTCGACTGATTGGCCTGACAACGCGGCCACGGCTCTTTTTTCCGAGCGCGAAATTTACCGTGGTAACCAGACTCCTTGTTGCACACCCCTTCCTCCCTCGAGCCCTTGCCTTTTACCTTCCAAATTTCTTCGTCGCCACTTGGTATCATCCCTCTCTCCTACTTTCTCTCTTTTCCTTCTTCGAATTTCTAAGACGGTTTCTGTGATTCGTGGAAAGGTTTGCGAATTAGTTGGCAGCGATGCAGTTCGTCGGTCTCGTGAATAAAAGTTTTGTAGGGAAACGGCGACTGAACGAATGCACTTCTTCATTTTTCAGAACCAATTGCGAAAGTTTAATTAAAAACTGGCGAAATTTATTAGATGAAATGCTATTCAAGAGAATCAATACAAAAATTTCAGTTGAAAATATTAGCTGACTCCCTGAAAGATAAAGGAAATTTATTTCCTATAATAAAATTATCTTTCTGATAGAAAAGGAACATAATTGTTGCACATAATCTTCTATCCAAAATAAAGAAAATAAAAAATTTTGAACGATTGATATCTTATATTTTGTAATATTTGTACGTTATTTTACGTTAAGTTTTTCGAAGATAATTTCAAAAATCTATGTTTGAAGAGAACCGCGAGCATGCGAGCGTCACATCGCCGTTATCGAGATCGTAAAATTTGTGTGGTCGGCCAATATGGTCTAGTGGAGCGGTACATTAGACGCGTAAACATGTACTATCTGCTCATCGCAGCGGCAATCTGTCTTTCGACGTTGCCTCTCACTTTCGAGTTAATAGCTGGTAATAGCTGTCGAGAGCTAACATAACACAACCTCCCACGCATGAGTTACCGTCAATCGACGATATCGCCTGACGATCCACTCACCCACGCGAGGAATTTCGATTTTGCGCAATACGCGTCTGCCGCGGATTCCCCGACGAGGAAGCTTATTGTTAGTTACTTCCTCTTTCTGTCATGAAAATTGACCGCAAGTCATTTATCATGCATGCTCGACATTTCGTTGATTGTCAAGTGATAAATTAAATTCTCATTAAAATAAATCCTTATCGTAATACACGGAAAAATATAAAGATTCCTTTTACCTGTTCGCGAAGTATAATCGCAGACGTTATCTAATGTAATAAGGAAATAGATAATTAAGAATTGCTGTAAATTCTTACTAGAAAATTCATGATTTCAAATTTGATTTTAAACATTATTTTAAATCGAATTCGCTTACGTCTATTCTTGTGCTATCTCGCGCGCTATTTGTTGCAGATCCGCAGTCGGCGATAAAGTCGCAATCAACGTGTTTTTTTTCTGGGATCGGCACCGCTAGCATCACTGTCGGCTTAGGAAAGAGCGATTTACGAGGATTGTTATCGACTTTAACGACCGTTATCGGCTATACTCGCAAATTATTATCGAATCATTAATTTATCAAGCATTGAAACAAGATTAATGGTTTTAACGTGAAGGTCGAGTCGTCTTTTGCAATAGCTTTTTGCAGTATTTGCGATTTCATTCTGGATCGCGCGGATTTTTATCATAATCCGGAAATCAGAATTCGGGATTTTTACTTTTAAAAATTAATTGCACACCGTTTTCGCGTTTACCTTGTAAATAATTAATATACATATAACGCTTGAAGCCATCATATCGCACAAACAAAGAAACGAGGTATTGTATTTTTTGTTTTAATTTTGAAATGTAAAAAGCTTACAAAAATTCTTTATATAAAATGCTTAAAAATCTTTAAAATTATTTTGTTAACATTAAAAAAAAAAAAATAAAAGAATTTAAAATTTTTTGCCACGTTGCGCGCACAATAATTAGATCATTATTTAAAATACATGATTTATCATTATTGATATATATCGTTAAATTACACTTTCTTTTTACACTATTCCACTTAAAAGCTCATACGAATGATATCTTATCATAAAATAGGGGATTTCAATTTGCGTCGCTTTTTATAGCAATGATAATTATTGTGATTTTCATCAGATATCGCGCGATTAATTGCTTGTATCGTTCTTCGGCGCGGCAATCATTATGATATATTCAATTAATTACAAGCATCAGCAGTGATTGATAATCTCAATTTGATGAACATGATTTATGGTTTTGTTATTATAGACAGTGATGTAATTCAGAATATTTTTGTCACATTAGGTTTATAATTCACGTGCAGCTGTACATTATTACACATATGCATCTTCCAAAATCTCTTATTATTTATTAATAAAAATTATTAAATTATTTAAAAATCTCAAACAACTAAAATACGTAAATTAATTTTTATTATAATCAATATCGTCAAAAATGTTATCAATATCATCTTCAATATTATCTTTATTAGACATGGATTTAGATATGCATTTTTTTACAAATAAAATTTATGAAACGGTATATATCTCAAGGTTTCTTCAACATAATACTTTTTTTATTTTTGCAAAATACATTTCTCTTTCCTGATGTATTTCCATATTATCAAAAGCTACAACGATTCGTTTATGCGCAAACATAAAACTATCCGAAACAGCCATTGTAATTAATTAGATTAATTGCATCTACTCACCGGCCAGATCCGCGGGAAGTCTCGGGTATAACATGCCGGTCCGGGCGAACCACTCGAGCTGGAGTGGATGGATGTGATGCTGCTGAGGATGAGGCCCTCCAGATTGGGGATGGCCGACCGGCTGACCCTCCTTGTGTATCGAGTGGAAGGCGCTGCCGCCGGCCGGATGATAGTACAATCCTCCGGGATGGATGAGTGGTCCCGCGGGATGCAGTAGGAGGCCCTGATTCTGCCTGACCACCGCCGCGCCCACGCCGTAGGGCCCGGATGCGAGGCTCTGATGGCTCAGCACCCCGTTACTGGACGGATCCTCCGAGCCGGGAGATATCGGAGGGCTGGAAGCGGGACTGCGACTCGCGTTACTCCCGGGACTGGCGCTTCCGGTTCGCGTCGGGTCCACGTCGACCGACGTGTCGTCCTCGACGTTCTCGAGCCGGTCGTTCCGATAGTTGCTGGTCCCCGTTTCGGGCCTGAACTGGCCCCTTTGGACCGACACGCCGGAATCGCTGGAATGGAGGCCGAGAACGGTCTCGCGATTGGAGGAGTGTCTATCTCGTGCTTCCAGACTGGGCGAATCGGATTCGTGATGCTGAACGAAAGGATTTAGAGAATTTCTCAAGGCGGTTCTTTGATCTCCGGAACATCTTATGGCGGTGGGGGATTCCCGTTCCTGAATGCCACCGAGATTCAGGCCATCAGATTGGACACCGTGATTTCTGGAGAACGATTTCTGTCGATCGGCCGACGATTGTTCTATTTCATTCTGCTTCGTAGCGCGACCCAGAAGCGCATCGATGCAGAAAGACGTTTTGCCAATGGAGCTATTGTGCTGATTGGACGAGCTGAGGATGTAATTTTGCGGCGAAGACGTCCTTCCGGGAGAGCTTTCCGACTCGCGGCAACGACTCGTCGCTATTCCGTCGCTAAAACATTTTCTGGACGAGTTTTCCGAATCCTGGAAGAAAACAGGCCCCGAGTGGTCTTTCGGGAAACGTTTACTTCCGGCATCCTCGTGATATCTGATTACTCTATCTTCCACGTCCGGCGATCTAGCACCCACGAAACGCACTTCCTCGAGCGATCTCACTCGGCTGTCCAGCGGCGATCTGGCATCCTCCGATCTGGGCGAAGATCCGGGATCCTGAAGTCTCTGTTGAAGGCTGTAGAGATGTCGCGGATGCTGATGCAAGTCTTCTGAGACCATCTGCGCGTTGTAATGCATAGCTGCCATATCCTGCGACCACTGTAGATTTTTAACACATACTTTCTGGTGAGATTATGTCCTTGCAATGTCAACACTATTGGATTCCAACCGAATCTAGGTGTCACTTGAGCAATATAACGATCCCTGCCTCTGACACTGACTCAAACGAATTGTATATAACAATGTCTAAAAGATCAATGACGTCTTGATCTGATTGATACCAAGATGATCTTCAAAATCAACACTTGACGCAGACTAATTCTAGTTACAATGAAGTTTTCATCCGATTGATGATTGTAATTCCTTAAACCGATCGATTATAGGTGATCTAGCGATGGTGGTGTACCTGCGTAAATCTCTCAGCGACGTTTCGCACAGTTTCGAACGTCATTACGTGGACGTGTCATCGGAACAATTGTTAATTGATCCATAGCTCGGTCAGCCGCACTTGGTGGATCGATATAATCGTTCCTCGCAACCGATCGATTCCGCGATTATACGAGTCACGGTCTTCACACGAAGCCGACGACCACGAGCAATGCGGCTCGGCGTCGCGTCGCAAAGTGACGTCGCGAATGACCGCGTGTCCGACGAAAAAGCTTCTCCCACTAGAATAGAATCGCTGCAACTGCCAGTGCTTTTGACTACGCCCACCGCGGGTCGGGCGTGTCCGAGCTACACACCCACAGATCCTTCGGCGGGGGTGAGATACAGCGAGGTACTTCCGCCGAGTGCAACGGGGATAGCGATGCCACCCTCGATGCTTCCCCCTCGACCAATCAGAGCTTGCGTGAAGGATCGGCGCGAGAGTGGTACAGAGAGAGACGCACGAAGCTTCTCCACGTGACCGTGGAGGTCTGAAGGAGAGGCAAATAGGCGTGAAAATGTGGCGAGGGTGCGAGCGGATGGACGATTCCGCGGTGTCTTCTTAGGGATTCTTGGTGTCCGCGCGCGGCGGGTATCAAGACGGTATTGTAATCGATATTATCGCGTCATTAATTTAACTCAAGTCCGATAGCCACCCATCGTGGCTGATTCGTGAGACTGTTCAGTTTAAACAAAATGGTGAAATCGCCCGAGTTAGACATTTTATTTCCCCTTCCGTAATTTTCTTTTATTAACATAAACCGCGAGACACGAAAGTTCGTGAGAATTATTTTCTAGTTTACTGTCACTGAATTTGTCTTAACGTCTTTCGCAATATTATAAGAAAAATAGAATGAGATAGGAACTGAGGTTCTGGATTACGAGAGAACAAATTATCCGTGAACCTCATATTGGAAACTGATATATTTCTTTTATTCAATCAAACTTCTTTCTCGATTGAAATGTCTTCTAAAAGCTTAACTTTTGGAATTATTTGAGTAACTTCTTCCAAGATCGAGGTGACCCTCTTTCTTATATATCGCAAGTTTTCTTCTTTTATAAACCATAGTATCGGATTATCGCGGTTTTCCTTCTGTCGCGTCTTCATCCTTTAATTTTCGATGATGACTAATTTTTTATATCGATTAATTTTATATATATTTATAAAATAAATATTTATCTCGTAAAGAATAAATATCCCCGAATATAAGATTTTTAAAGATTACACAGATATGCATTTATAATCAAAATATTTCTTATCGTGGCGATGGTCGCGAGTCATTGGGATTAATTATAGCGCACATCTGATTATCTGAAAAATGTGTAATCAGAGATATGCGTATTAGTGGACATCCGTTCAGATAACATCGTGCAATGAAGTATTATATCAATAATACGTGTCGCGTTATCGGGTACCTAATAGTCACCTAATAGGTATCACACCCCGTTTGCGCGTAATCGTTCCCCTTATCGACTGTTTCCCGTATCAGTTGAACGAATATTTGCTTATCAGTGGGGTGACAACGCATCTAACGCTCAGAAATATTTCTTCCAAGTTCAAACTGTTTCGTAATTATGTAATGCGATCGTGATTTAACGATCAGAGCAAAATAATCAATGTATTTTAAGATAAAATATTTAAAATACATTGATTATA